>NC_056725.1:1522216692-1522334192 GCF_019279795.1 Protopterus annectens | reverse complement strand
ATTATAACAATCAATATGTAAAAATAAAATTCACTTAAGATAAACCCTATTTAACATCATGAAGGCATGGCAGAGGACCTCATAATGTCTAATTGGTTGAAGACCGACCAGTCGTAAAGTCCATTTAAGTTAATTATCCAATAGAAATTTTCAAAGATCCAAACCTGCCATAACTCTAATTGCTCATTTTCTGGGCTACAGCAAAGTGCATAGCCATATCAGCCTAAAAGAAATCCAAACAAAGTGATCAAATAAATATCGTGGTTAGGCCAACTAATGTTATGTGGTTTTGTATATGCTCTGATAGGTGTCATAACACATATTCTTATTGGATGTATATTTAGTATCAGATGCTGATACTAGTTTTCATATTCAGTCCAGATGGTTTATCTGCTGTGAAGTAGTCAATCCATCTGCATTCTGCTAATTCGGTTTTGGTTGTCAGCTCTTCAACCCTTAAGGTAATACATACCTTCTGTATAGCTAGTATCAAACCTATTTTAAAACTTGAGGGGATTTTAATGAACTAAGATTTATCGGCATTGTGTTATGTTATAAATGAGTTAATTGTCTTAAGGTAATTAATTAATGATCATTTGACTAAATTGAAGACAATGGCTTTTAATATAAATTGAATATGAGCAGAACTGATATTGTGTTTTAGCATTGAAAAAATGTTGCTTATACTCAAAAGTTTTACTGCCTTCTATTAGCTTTTCTGCATTTAATAAATTTTAGATGGTTTAATTCCTGCTTACTTTGTTTTTATATTACTGATGAAAAAGCCTGTTTTTATTTATTCTTTCTGATGGATTTTGCCAGCCTCTTGTCTATTATCCATTTTGTAAGTTTCTTGGGGAGACTGTAGCAGGTATTTTTATAAACAAAACAGGGATAATAAGTTTACTTCCTGCAGCAAACAATATTTCTTAAACACACAAAGACATTATTTTTTGTCAACTGTGATTTTGTCACAACTGGCATCTTTAGTACAACAATAATGCAGACTGCAGAATGAAACAATTTTGAAAAAAAATTACCAATGTACAATTAAATATTAAACTCTTTACACTATTTGCATCATACTAGAAACTATTAATAGTTGTAGACCAGGGAGCCTTTGTATAGACTATAACATAGTTGTTTTTTTTTACTCCTTTACAAATAGCTTTTTTAACAAAATTCAGAAGAAAATAAGCATGGAGAATGTGTTAATGTTGAGTCAGTTCTCAGTCTTCCATTAAGATTACAATTCATACTTAATATGAAAATAAGCATATTGATGAGACATCTTGAAAATGGAAGAGTCATAACTGGAATTTGAATAAGAGTCAATTTTTAAAACAGATTTCAGTATTATGAGATTATGCTTGAAAGTGTGTCCTCGCATTGTATATAGTTTGAAACAATGTTTTTGAAATTTCTGAGAAGTTTACAAGCTCTGATATACTTAAAAACAGTATTTGTGAAACCATTCCATGACATATTATTAAAGTTTAATCAGTTGTGATGTAGAATTTCAAAAATGTTAGTGAATATCACAAATTGCCTGTTGCCTAGATTCTAAGGAAAGACAAGTGATAATAAGATTTTAAATTAAAATAGTTCTTGCATATCAGATAACTATGTTTATATTGTAATGTTTCCAACTGGGACTGTTCCAAATATATGTAATATGTCTGCTGAATCTGCATTGTAGGTGGTGGATAGGCCTGGGAAATATTTAACTTTTTTAAGGAGTAAGATACTCATTATACATTATCATAAATTAATTGCAATATAGTTTTTAAATATTGTATCTCTAATAGTACTTTTCAAATAATTTGTTGTTTTCCTATCATGGGGATGAGACATAAGATAACAATAGCAGGGAAAATGAACAAGTGTCTCCTTATTTGAATTTCCTTATAAGTGTGTATAATCTGGATATAGATTTCTATGGCATTTATAACTGATAAAAACATTGGAAGAACTTAGTTTTATCTTCATTCATAGTGATGGTGAAAATTTTTGATTTTAAAGTTATCTGTATTATCTTAGTCATTGCTTAGTAAGCCATTGCAATAGATAAATCTATGTATCCATGTATATTTACATGACTAAATTAAATGTTCTTATGAAAAAAAATCTCAAATCAGTTTTATTTTCTTGCAGAAAATGAAATTGTGACACATCAATTATTTTCATTCGAAGAGTATATTAGGGGTAGAGTCTACTGGTTGGGAGAGAAAAACAGTGAGACAAATGCAATAAATAATTTGTAAATTTGCAAGCCAGTAAATGTCTTCAGTCAGAAAAAAGAATAGCTAAAGGCTTACAAATATAGTATGAGGTTATTGTATACCAGACGCATGTTCATAAAGGTGACTGACTCCATTATTTATTTATTTGACATTTGTTAACCGGGTTAGTCCATCTGAGGCAATGACCCATTTTTAGTGGAGACCCGATGATTAAAGCTCCAGCAATACAAACATAAAAAGATAACATAGTAGGCAATATACAAAACCCAAGAAAAATGGTGCAGCAATACAACATAAGTAAAAATTCCAAATGCAGTAATCAGGTGAAATGAATAACTAATAAAAATAAAACAAAATGAAGTAAATACAACTAGTACATTTAAGTATTTACAATAATGACATATCTTACCCAAGTAGCATAATGTAGTATTGTCTAGTGAGCAGATTAGTCATTGAATTATTGGATATAGATAGGTAGAAAAGAAAAAGAAAGGAACATGCAGATTATGGAGGATTTAGGCAAGGACAGGCCTTTCAGTTCAGAAAGTAGTGCATGACTTCAGTTTTAAAGCAGCTGGAACTAGTGATGCTACGAATGTGAGGTGGTAGCCTATTCCACACAATGGACACAGAATGTGTAAAGAGGAGTTTACCTAAGTTTTGTTGAGTTTATAGATGTCTGGAAGGTGCTGGTCAGAACTATGAAGAGACCGGGTTGGGGTATAAGGGAATGCTAAGGTAGAGAGGGATGGGCAGGCTAGTGGTTTGTTGAGTAGGGAGTGTGTCAGCTGCAGCTGGATAAGTAGTAAGAGCTGGGGGAATTCTAGCCAGTGAAGATATTTCAGGGCAAGGCAATGATGGGATTTATAAGGCTGGTAACTGGCAAATCTGGCTATGTTATTGTAAGCTTGTTCTAGTTTGGAGAGAAGGTTTGATTGGAGGTGAGTTAGGATAGGGGAGGCATAGAGGAGACATGGAGGGAGATAGGCTTGGGCAAAGGTGGGTTTGGAGGTGGGAGCAAGACATTTCTTATTCCTGTGGAGAACACCCATTTTTGTGTTAGGTTTTTTGATAAAGTGTTGTATTACTTGTAGTACATTTAGTAACACAGTCAATCTGATCACTAAATAATAAGTACATAAATCTAATAGATTTATATCCCCAAGTAGTTTGGGAGCCATTAGTATAATGAATGAGACTCTAGCCAGTATAAGGCACCAGATACATTTTGTTATCGTGGAGATGGCTATTTTTAAATGCATTTAAGGGCATGACATGGATTGTGGACATGATATGAAATAGTAATTTGAGAAATATGCATAAGGATTATAGCTATTTCAGATAAAAATGAAAATATCATTCCTGGTCATCCCTTAGGTCTGATTCGATACATATTCAGTATTGTAAAATATTACAATTCTGAGGAGTTTTCCTCTCATTTGGAAAACAACAGATTACTACCACCTGCACAATCAGTTGAATCTGTCATCAGAGACCTGGGCATCTAGGTAGATGGTTCCCTCTTCTTTGATCACCATGCTTACACTTATCAAGGGTATCAGAACTTGCCATTGATTTGGGATGCATGGCTAGGCTTAAAAGGCCCTTGTGGTAGCCTAGTAAACACCTATGAAGCTATGAACCTATGTAGTGACCATAGTCAAAAACTCGTTCTATATCACAAGTAATCACCGAGGGCATCTCTTCCAAAACTAAGGGAGTTATTGTTTCCGTATACTTTGTCCTGGTTACTCTCATTATAGAATATCATGCACTCTTTGGTAGGTAGGTATGAATGTATATATCTCTATCTATCTATCTATCTATCTATCTATCTATCTATCTATCTATCTCTATCTATCTATCTATCTACCAACAGACAGACCTATTGAAGCACTGCAGACATTCGTACTGAAAAGAATCTTGGGTCTCAAAAACTGTAGCTACCAGGAAAGGATAAAACACTCTTGTGTTCAGTCTCATATAGACTCTTGAGGGGACTCCTGTGCCTTTACTGCCATCAAGGATCCCCTTATCCAAGAACTTCCTTTTCTTGATATGTTCAACAGTGCAGCCAATACTAGAAAATGAGATGTTCAGCATTCTCACTGTTGCAGTAGCCTTTGGCTATTTTGGTTGTTTCTTGCCCAGGATACAACAACCAGCCAGCCTTAAAAAACTCTGGCTTTCCTCTCACACCTGTATTCTGATTGCTGATTTTTTAGCCCTTTGGAGAAAAATCAGCAGTCAGAATTTAGACGACTTTGATACTTTTTGCCACCTCAAGGGAAAGTAGCTGTGAGGCTTCACAGGAGCAGCAATTGTCTACAGGCTTCATTTATGACATATAAGCCCCCACAGGAGAGCTGTTCCACAAAGAAAATATTGCATGTTAAATATTTTTATGTATTTTTTATTTTCTGAAGAATACTGGCAATTCTATTAATATCAGAGGTTTGTTGACAGAAACTGCTATTTTTAGAAATGGGTGGTTAAGTGGGAAAAATGTTCTGCTTCCGAGATACTTTGAAGTATAAGGATTTAAAGAGTGGGAAATATGTTTTGATGTTTGCTTACACTTCATTCCAACTTACCTTCACTATTTTATTGTTTCAGACATTTTGCTTGAAGTTGTTATATTTAAGCATCAAGAGTTGTATTTCAGGGCTTGAAATGTATTTTATGATCGGTGCTTTTGGACACTTCATGACAACTTACCCTTATTTCTTGTTTTCTCTCAGTGCACTTTCACTGTAAGGGACTTAAGAGTTCTGAAAGGGTTTTTGTGTATTGCTTGTGCTTTTACTTTTGAATGTTGAGGGACAGGGTGGGGAAGTGTAAGCATGTGCTGCTTGTGAACACTTGTCTGACAAATTACCTTCCAAATGACTCTTCCCAAAACAGCTTACTGGCAATGAGTCTACTTCTTCAGCTACATCATGAATTCTTCTACTGATTCTGCTATTCCTTCTTCCACTGCACATAAAAAATACAGAATAGGAACCCTTTCTTGTGCAGTGAGCTCAGACAGTGCCTCAGCTCCTGGTCAGTGACTCAGCAAGGGCCATTTGTTGTTCTTCAGATCACTCAATGGTTTCTCAGAGTTCCTCTGGCGAAGTCCTGTCACCATTGACCAGGGATTAGCCACATACTATGAAGCTTTTCCAGTGTCCAGTCCTGGCATGGGAGAACCATCTTCTTTTGATTTGAGAATTTCCCTGGGATGTTCTTCTTGATGGGGTTGGGAAATGAGACTTCTTGTCCATGATAAAGTGCCATCTCTCAGTTGGTCTCCTTCCAGGAATAACACTAGCAGAAAGAAACAAAAGGTTAGGCATTGCTCATGCAAAGGCATTTCATCTGTTCATTAGAATGATTTTGCTTACTTTAGCCAGGAGTTTGTTGCAGGCTTTCTATCCTAGAGAGCAGAAATCCATAACAGAGAACTAACTAGGTCATTGTATTCTTGAAGAAAATATGTCAGAGGATGTTGACATAGACAGAGATGACAATTTTTCTCTGCCTGATTCTCAAGCCCAAGAATCTGATTCAGAGGAGTTTTTCCCTCCCCACCTCCATCAGAGAAGTTTTTCTTTTCTAAGACTAATTTAAGGATGAATGATGGAATTTTGTAGAAACAATGTATTGTTTAAACACCTTTATTAAATTATCACTCAAGACATAGGTAAACATACATTATCAGAAAAGAAAACAAACCATATTAACATTTTTCCATTTACATATATTAGATATCACATATTTTTCTTTGTAATTGTTATCATTCTGACATTACATAAATTCCTGAATTCCTGCCTTCCCTTAAACCTCACGCTTCCTCCTGAACACTATTCTGCATGTGTTGTTCCCACAATTGCCATTTATTTATATGTGAGTTACTCCTTCCCTTTTCAAAAGATCCCTCATCCAGTTATTTTGTCCATTTTATAACAAGTCACCATTCCATGACTGTAGGAAGAGATCATAGCAAAAAAAAAAAAAAAATCCAAGTTGAACACTGAACCAGCCAAGACAAAAGTCTATAAGGCAGACAATAAACCAGAAAACACTCAAAAACATCTTAGCAACTGCTAATGCCATTTTTAGTAAATGAGATACATATCTCAACCACTGTAGGTATCCAGACACTTTATTTTTGTGAAATCAATAAATTGTCTGGATGCCCACAGTGGTTGAGGAGTGGAAATTTGTATTGTTTTTGGCAGTTGTTCTGTGTTTAGATACATATCTCACTGGATATATGAGCAGGTTGTAGCATTTGCCTGCATTGCACAAAAATTAGGGACATCTTAACTAGGTTATAAAGTATTAGTGTTATAGGTTCATAGGTTCAAAGGATGATACTAGGCTATTGGCCCAGAGGCTCTTATATGCCTAGCCAAGAATTTTGCCCATGTTCCCACAAAGTCAGCACCTTTTTCCCCAGTCCAGCGGGGACACAGGTGGGATCCCAGGGGTGTATTTTCTGTTTCCCATCCAGTCGTCCAGGTTCCTCTTAAAAAGGGCTAGAGAGGTACTATGCTTGACATGGAAAGGGAGTCTGTTCCATAGATGGGAGAGTCTTTGGGACAGAAATCTATACTGCTGACAAGTTCTGTTAATGTCCAGACCCAGATGAGGCCTTGCATGCAGATTGCGTGAGTGGAGTTTGACTTACGAATATTCAGCAACTCCATCATGACTGGGTCTGAGATGGCCTTGTATGCCAGATACAGGTCACCTCTGAGCAGTCTGTATGAGACTGAGTAGAGGGACAGGGCTTTTAGCCTATCAGTATAGGACAGGTGTTTGAGACCCTGGATTTTCCTCATCAGGAACCTCTGTGGTCTCTCCAGCTGCTGCATATGCTTGGCAAGGTACATGACAAAGGGGGCACTATACTCAGTAATAGGTCTGATAAGGGAGGAGTGCAGGGATGTTCTGACCTGCTTGTTCCTGGATGAAATACCCTTACATATGAGGTGGGCCATGTAGAAAGCCTTCCATACAATCGAGGAAACATGTGATCAGAAGTCAGGTTGCTATCATCCTGGGTGCCCAAGTCCCTCTCGACTGATTGCGTGCTTAGTACATTGTTATTAATGTGATAATTAGTGGGGACTCCATTTTCCCCATCGGGGATAATGATGCATTTCTTGGCATTCAGTTTGAGGCCATGTCTCTGGCACCAGTCATTTGTATAGGTAAGGCTCTCTTGAAAGATGTTCACCATACCTCTCATACTCATAGCACAAAAAGTCTGGACAAAGCCTCACAGAATGAAGGTACAAAGGCCCAAAAATAGGGACAGATTTTAAATATTGCTCTTATAAACTTAGAAAGTTGCTAGGATAACAGAATTTGTCCTAGCATGCATGTAGATAAAGGATATAAAGTAATTAACACAAATGTATGTCATTATTTAATGACTTCAATCCTCAGATCATCCTACTGATTTGCCAGAAAAAACACACATTTTATGAGGAACAGACCAAAAATATAAGGCAAAAATCTGGACATTCTGCAAAAGTCTGTACAGTTGAGAGATATGATGTTCACATCACTAAGGGAGTTTAAGACAGCATCCAGCTTGCAGTCATCTGCAAACTTGGTCAGCCACAGACCACTGATTTTGGCTTGCACCTCAGAAAAGTATATCCCAAACAGTAGAGGGCCCAAAACCAATCCTTGGGTTAAACCACTCATTATGGGTCTACTACTAGAGGTGGCTTCCCCTATTTTGACTGAGTGGGTTCTATTAGTGAGTCAGTTAGCTACCCATCTGGTAACATGCAGGTTGATGCCTAGCTGGGAGAGTTTATCTATTATGCCTGAGTGGATAATAGTGTTGAAAGCTTTGGCTAGGTCAAGGTAGGTGGTGTGCACTGTCTTCCCCTCGTCCATGGCTTTGGTGACTGTTTCGAAGAAGTTGACCAAGTTTAACAGGCACAATCTCCCTTTGACAAAACCAAACTGCGTGGGGTCAAGCATATGGAGGTTGCAAATGTTCTTGTTTATAAGGTCCATGATAATGCATTCAATGGCCTTGTAGATCAGGCTAGTTAGGCTGATGGGCCTATAATTGCCTGGGTCAGTGGACGCTCCACCTTTGTGTAGAGGGATCACAGTGGCTGCCCTCCCTTTGGCTGGGACAAAGCCAGTGCTCAAGCTTTGGTTGAATAGGGTGCCTAATGGAGCTGACAGCTCATGCCTGAATTCATGTAGGATACAGCCAGGGATGTTGTCAGGTCCCATGGAGACTGTATTTTTTGTCTTTGAGAGGGCATTAAACACCTGCTCCCTGGCAATGAGGGGAGGCGGGACAGGTGCTGGAGATGTCTTGGTTTACTGATGGGGGGGACAGGGGGTGAAGTTTTCACAGAATCTGTCTACTAGTAGGTTGGCTATATCTATGGTGTTTGTGTATGTGGTGTTATTGGTGACCATTTCAGAGCAGAATTGGGTGTTACCTTTCAGACTGCAGATGTATGTGAAGAAGGCCTTGTGATTGTCCTTGGTGGATGTGGCCAATTTGAACTCAAAGTTAGCCTTAGAGGATTTCACCAGTGACCTTATTTGCTTGTTCAGACAAAAGATAAATTGCTTCCAACTAGGCATCTGCTCCTTCCTGGTCCTGGACAGCAATTTTTTCTTTTTATTATAGAGTTTGTTAATTACAAAATAGTCATTGATCATGTTGGAGTGAACAGTCTAACACTGTCATTCCTCCCGGATATGGAGCAGGATGTAGTGGAATTCTGGAACATCCTGGCAAGTATGGGGAAACACATTTGCTTGGCAAAAGTCTTCCTTAAACTCATGAAATCTAAATAGCACTACAGAATGCTGGCATCCATTTGTTGACTGTTTACATGGCATCATTGACAGGAGATTCAGTGGCTTTTGGCTTTGAAGGAAACATGCAACCAAAGACAGTCCATTGCACTAGTGGTCTTCACCACACCCCACGTGGAGTGCAAGTAATGAATAGGCATTTTTCTGCTCTTATAGTGCTTACAAACCTCTTTAAATTCCAAGACAAAATAGACAAGATAAAAGGCAGAGGTTGTGGTGACTTTGGTAAATAAGTCTTTTCAACAACAAAATGTGTGATTTAGAAGCTTTTTTTCTCTAACAGAAGAATATTGATTTCTTTACCATTACTGGGACATGGTTTTACAATCCAAATTTAAAATGTCACAAATTCTAGTTATACATTTTTCTTTGATGCATATCTGATAGGATTGGTGGTGGTATTTAGATCTTTGTAAAACAACACCTACAACCAGAATCCAGGGATACATCAATGGTACTGAGCATGGTATAATAACTTACTCATACAGTAATTAATATCCGTGGTACTGAGCTTGGTATAATAACTTACTCATACAGTAATTAATATCCGTGGTACTGAGCTTGGTATAATAACTTACTCATACAGTAATTAATATCCGTGGTACTGAGCTTGGTATAATAACTTACTCATACAGTAATTAATATCAGTGGCACTGAGCTTGGTATAATAACTTACTCATACAGTAATTAATATCAGTGGTACTGAGCTTGGTATAATAACTTACTCATACAGTAATTAATATCAGTGGTAATGAGTTTGGTATAATAACTTAGTCATACAGCAATTAATATAAGTGGTACTGAACTTAGTATAATAACTTACTCATGCAGTAATTAATATCAGTGGTACTGAGCTTGGTATAATAATGTAGTCATACAGTAATTAATATCAGTGGTATTGAGCTTGGCATAATAACTTACTCATACAGTAATTAATATCAGTGGTACTGAGCTTGGTATAATAACTTACTCATACAGTAATTAATATCAGTGGTAATGAGTTTGGTATAATAACTTAGTCATACAGCAATTAATATAAGTGGTACTAAACTTAGTATAACTTACTCATACAGTAATTAATATCAGTGGTACTGAGCTTGGTATAATAACTTACTCATACAGTAATTAATATCAGTGGTAATGAGTTTGGTATAATAACTTAGTCATACAGCAATTAATATAAGTGGTACTGAACTTAGTATAACTTACTCATGCAGTAATTAATATCAATGGTACTGAGCTTGTTATAATAACGTAGTCATACAGTAATTAATATCAGTGGTATGAGCTTGGTATAATAACGTAGTCATGCAGTAATTAATATCTGTGGTACTGAGCTTGGTATAATAACTTACTCATACAGTAATTAATATCAGTGGTAATGAGTTTGGTATAATAACTTAGTCATACAGCAATTAATATAAGTGGTTCTGAACTTAGTATAATAACTTACTCATGCAGTAATTAATATCAGTGGTACTGAGCTTGGTATAATAATGTAGTCATACAGTAATTAATATCACTGGTATGAGTTTGGTATAATAACGTAGTCATACAGTAATTAATATCCGTGGTACTGAGCTTGGTATAATAACTTACTCATACAGTAATTAATATCAGTGGTAATAAGTTTGGTATAATAACTTACTCGTACAGTGATTAATATCAGTGGTACTGAGTTTGGTATAATAACTTACTCATACAGTAATTAATATTAGTGGTACTGAGCTTGGTATAATAATGTAGTCACACAGTAATTAATATCCGTGGTACTGAGCTTGGTATAATAACTTACTCATACAGTAATTAATATCCGTGGTACTGAGCTTGGTATAATAACTTACTCATACAGTAATTAATATCAGTGGTAATGAGTTTGGTATAATAACTTAGTCATGCAGCAATTAATATAAGTGGTACTGAACTTAGTATAATAACTTACTCATGCAGTAATTAATATCAGTGGTACTGAGCTTGGTATAATAATGTAGTCATACAGTAATTAATATCAGTGGTATTGAGCTTGGCATAATAACTTACTCATACAGTAATTAATATCAGTGGTACTGAGCTTGGTATAATAATGTAGTCACACAGTAATTAATATCCGTGGTACTGAGCTTGGTATAATAACTTACTCATACAGTAATTAATATCCGTGGTACTGAGCTTGGTATAATAACTTACTCATACAGTAATTAATATCAGTGGTACTGAGCTTGGTATAATTACGTAGTCATACAGTAATTAATATCAGTGGTATGAGCTTGGTATAATAACATAGTCATACAGTAATTAATATCCATGGTACTGAGCTTAGTATAATAACTTACCCATACAGTAATTAATATCAGTGGTAATGAGTTTGGTATAATAACTTACTCGTACAGTAATTAATATCAGTGGTACTGAGTTTGGTATAATAACTTACTCATACAGTAATTAATATCAGTGGTACTGAGCTTGGTATAATAACATAGTCATACAGTAATTAATATCAGTGGTATGAGCTTGGTATAATAACGTAGTCATACAGTAATTAATATCAGTGGTACTGAGCTTGGTATAATAACTTACTCATACAGTAATTAATATCAGTGGTACTGAGCATGGTATAATAACTTACTCAAACAGTAATTAATATCAGTGGTAATGAGTTTGGTATAATAACTTAGTCATACAGTAATTAATATCAGTGGTACTGAGCTTGGTATAATAACTTACTCATATAGTCATTAATATCAGTTGTACTGAGTTTGGTATAATAACTTAGTCATACAGTAATTGATGTCAGTGGTACTGAGCTTGGTATCGTTAACTTACTCATACAGTACTTAATATCAGTGGTACTGAGTTTGCAAATAATAACTTACTCATACAGTAATTAATATCAGTGGTACTGACTTTAATATACTAACTTACTCATATAGTAATTAGTAACAGTGGTACTGAGCTTAGTATAATCACAACCTACCATGTACCCTCCTTGTCACTTGCAGACTTTGAGGATTTTAAGACTAAAGTCCAAGATGCAAAAATCCATTAAAATAATTTCTTATGAGAGATTTCAATTATCAAGACAGTGGCTGTGTAAACTATTCAATATCAAATAAATATGTTCGGATATTAACTGACTTAAATATAAGCAATTTGGAAGAAATAATATGAACTTCAACTAGAGATGGCAATATTTTCCATATCATGTAGACATACCTAGTATCTTTCTGATCCCCACCCTTGGTTATAATTTGTATAATTATCACACATCAGAGGAAACTCTGATGCAGTAAATGATTTAGTTATGAAAGCAGTCTGGGATGCCTCCTTCAGGAACCCATATAAGTCTGCTCATGATACTGTCAGTGAGCCCTGTGTTACTGATAACTCTAGAATTCAGGAACCTAAAACACAAATATAAAGGTATATTCAACAAAAAGTATGTTTGGATCAAAAAATTAATAAGATAGACAAAAAAAAAAAAAAAAAGAGACGGTCCTTAGTTTGCAAAAATTACCCTAGTCAGAAAAAACAAGTTTAGATTATTAAGTATTCAGTCTACATAACAAATGAACTTTATCTGAAAGGCTGAAAGCTATAGAAAGGCAGACGATAATGGAGAACACTGGACTATGTGCAGTCAAGAATATAGATACCGCTGCTATAACTTACTGTTTTCGGCAGTAATGTTCTGGTATTGCACATTCCTGTTGTGAGGATTTCTCCTCCAAGCCGCTTAAAAAGTTAATAGTGCAATAGGCTTTGCAACAACATCCATTTTCTGAATATTAAGAAATATGAAACACTTATGCCTGACATAAATTACTGGCTGTAACCCCCACGATTTACCTGAAAAATCAAAAATTTTACAATGGACAAAATAAAAATATGAGGAAGAACAGGGGAACTTAAAAAGTAAAAGTTTTGCATCATTGTGCATTTCCTTAATGATAATTATGAAACTTTAATGACTGCCATTATCCACTCAATAATCCCCAGTGATTTACCCAAAAAATGCCAGGGACAAGGAAAAATATGATGGAAAATCTGGGATGTTCTGCAAACTCTATTTATGCTCAGTTTGGGAGGTAAGTAGTATTAAGTGCTTGACAAGGGTGGCAATACTTTTTAAGGCTGTGTATGGCAGCATCAGATAGTGATTTTTTACTTGTTAAGATACTATCAGTGTGATAGTTTAGAATGCTACGACAACAGTGCATAGCTAAAAGTATGCTACTGTCATAACATTCTAGTCAGCACGGAAACATTCCATAGCAGTCCAGTGTTCTCAGTTATCACCACAAGGAATAATTTAACTAGATGTGAAAAACTGAAAGATAAATATTGTAAATGTAACTTTGTCAATAAAAAATGAAGATATCCTAGCCACAAGATATTAACAAATGTGCTCACAGAAAATCTTTCTGAACATTTCAAATTTAAAGAAAAATATGTTTCAGTGTGTTATAGAAATCTGGGACATCTGCTAGGCAATCACAAACACAATAACCACTATAAAGAAAAAGTCAAAGCGTAAGTTCATGGAATGAAATAATTACCTTAAGGTTTCCTTCACAGAATCAAGAAAAACCCAACAACATTTTCAGTTATATTAAACAAAATGTCAACATGTGGACATGTCCCTTACCTTTTGTAGTTGTAGTGGTATCAGATTACAAAGAGAGGTTCTATCAATCTGATTAGTATTCTATATAAAATCTTGGAAAGAGTCATAATGGAGCTTACACAAAATAAAGACAGTGGGTCACATTCCATAATTATGTAAAAGTGGTTTGTTAAGAGATTATCCTTCATTCTGAATCTTGTTGCATTCCTTGAAGAGTTAACAGCAACACTGATGGTGCATAATTGCTTATTTTGATCTTGCTAAGATTTTTGATACTATTCCTTATAAGTAAATACTTGACAAATTAAAAACAGTAAATGCCGATCTTTTTTTTATTCAATTGGTAAAACACTGGTTAAGTAACAGGATGCAAGTCAGGGTAGTGGGTTTACCTGTGTGTCTCAAAAGAGATTGCTAGTGGTGCTCCTCAGGGTGGTGTCCTGGAACATTTTCTTTTCTGACTATTCTTATATATAAATGTGAAAAGTACGCTATAGATAATCAGACATGCTGATGACCAGGGACACTAATTTTTGGTTTTCAAAAAAATTATATTCCATTTTCATAAAATGAAATCCAGCAATTACACCTGTGATTTTTAAAAGTAATTTTCAGTCATTGCAGTGAGTTCATTAAAATTTTTCTTCTGCGTCAATATATATTGATACTGAAAATAGATACTAGACACAGAACACTCAATAACACAAGATGGCAATAGTATAAATAATAAATATGAGCAGATGTACACCTTGTGGTGCATTAGTTCTCTAGCCTTAAAGACCAAATTCCATGAAAATCATGTATTTTTCAATTCTTAGATAGTCCAGGTTTGGGATTTAACTGTATTTTTCCTGGAAAATGGAAATCAGTGTGCTTGCTGGTGACTGTACAATAGGTAACATAATTTCTTTATGTGTTTTTTATTTATTTAAATATATTAAAATGCTTATTCCTAAGCATTGTACACAAAAATAATGACTGCAACATATAGTTTGATTTTCTTCATAAATCCTAACGAAAGGAAAATGCAAGAAATGCAGACAAGAAACATGATGTTGCTTCTTGACTCTCTTTACTATCATAGTTTAACTTTTCATCTTGCAGGAGACATCGTGCAAGGCATTATCAAGCAATATCACTGCACATCAATCTGAGGCAGAAATTAACTGTAGATTCTAGAGCAAGCCTGTATAACTACTATGATTAATAAATAACAACTCATCCTCTCTTTAGTAAGAAATGCTTACCTTTTTTATTAGTACTGCATGCTGTTAGATGCCCCATGCAAGAAAAAAAGGATGATTAACTGAATAGTCTTAGTTAGGGAATGTAGTGTCAAGGGTTCTAGTATTAATTGTGCGAACACAATACCACAGCATTAACATCATTGCGTCAAAATGCTGCAAAGCTCTGAAGGTAACCTGCATTCTTCCTGCAGGAGGCATAACAACACAACATCCCAATGTGCTCCTCCCTGTCCTGCATATCCCATGATTGTGTGGCTCTGCCATGTTTAGTGTTGTTCTGTGTTCTCTCTGTATATGTGTCAGAACCCTACTTACCATCTGTACATGTTTTGGCACACAGTGTGTATTAATGACTCATACTATTGCATCTGTGAACATATGTTTTTATGTTTCATGGCTACTCTTTGTTTATGTTATTATTAGACAGAGGCAGACATCAGCTTTTCAGTCTGCATATCCTTCATAATGTGTATGCTCAGGCCGCACTTTTTATTCTAGCATCTGTGTTTGTTTATTAACAGGGCAACATTTACACTATGTCCATCTGTTGGTACTTTACACACAATTAACTTTTGAATCTGAGTATGTCTCACTGCTGTTTTTCTGCTGCTTAAAACATTTTTTTAGTGCTTCCCACCTAAATTAGTGTAGCTAGTACACAAAGCATAGTCCAGATACAGGCTTGCTGCATCTGGGACTGTTTGTAGTGGCTGTGGTATTCTGAGAACATTTTCAAAGCCATCTTTGATTGGAAGGGGCCCTTCTGTACAACTGTGAGAGAAGTGTGCTGATTTAAGTTTTTAGCTTTTGGCATTTAATTCCTGCAATTGAGCTGGTTTCTGCTTGTTAGAACTGAGCTTAACTGAGGTGGGCTACCAGCCACAACTCAACAAGGATACCAGATGACTAGCAGCTTCTGAGCTTCCCAAAAGCCATAAATTGACTGTTTTTTTTTTTGTTTGATTATACTATTTACTGCACTTCGTATTGTGTTCTGCTTATTTAATACTGTATTTTTGTACTGTAAACTGAACTGCACTGTTTGCACTGCATTTCTCTGTCTTACTGCGCCTGTTAAATCATATATTTATTGCTGTTTTCACTGTTACAAAGCTTTTTTTGCTATTTTCACTGTTTGCAAAGTAGTTGTTACTACTTTTAACTGTCTGAAAAGCATATATTCTGTGTATTCTGTTTTCTCACCAGCAATGTTTTAAATAACATTTATTTGCTGTTTAAAACATTCTTTAGTGTTTCTTGCTGTTTTTCTGTTGTTTAAAGCATGTTTCAGTGTTTCCCACCTAAATTAGTGTAGCTAGTAGCTGTAACATAGTCCAGATACATAAACTCACAATAGGCATGCAGGCAACAAAATAAAAATCCAAACAAGTGTAACATGCCAAAAAAGTAACGGATTCTTCTGAAAAGAACGCACCCTTCAAAACTGAAAGCTTTTTACTGTAGAGTTCTTTAGTCAACAAACACAGGATTTAGCGCTTTCGTCATTGTCCTTTGAAAATGTTCCTTATTGTTTTTCTAGGGTGCTTACTCATATATTCAAGATACTATTGGAGAAGGCGTTTTTTCTGTATATGTTAGACTTAAAAACATGATTGGTATTAGCAATAAAGGTATCCAAATATGTTCTACCATTAGTGTTGCATGTATGTGTGAATCACAAGAATATAGTTGAGTTGTTAATGTACCCCATAAATTCCTCAAATACTTCCAAACGACCTTCCCACAATAAAAAAATATCCAAAAATCTTGAATAATGTCTGATGTGCTTGTAAAGTCTGCTCTGGAATACATGAGTTGTTTCCCAATCCAACATGACCAGATTTGCAAACATAAGGATACAAGCTACCCCCATGGCCACACCCCTGGTCTGTCTGTAATACTTTCCTTCAAAGTAAATAAAATTGTTATCAAGCACTATCGACATCATTTCCAAAATAAGGGCCACAAAATCCCATTCTAAATTAGTATTTTGTCTAATACTGTTGCAGAACCCATCTAAACCAAGTTGTTTAGGGATACAAGAAAATAGGTCTACAACATATATGGTGATATAATATAACCCTTCTTTCCAAACTATAGGAGTGAGGCTGCTTAGGAAACCCCAAGAGTCCTTCACCATATGTGGAATGGTCCCATATATATGTTTTAACCATTTATCAATGGCTACTCCCAATGGGAATGTTTTTGAATGACTACCTGATATAATAGGTCGAAAAGTGGGTTGGTGATACTCTTATGTATCTTGGGTATGCCAACTATAGTGGCCATAACCGGATGTCCCACCTTCAAAAAGTTATTCACCTTATTTGTAATACGGTTGTCTAACAAATATTCTTCTATATACATATCAATACATTTGTATGCAACTTGTATTTCTTTTACAGAAACTATTTCATAATTTCCTGATGTCTGTAAAATCTCAAATATTTTGGCAACATATTCCAGAGTGTCATAAATCACTACCCCCCCCCATCAGATTTCATAATCCTTATATTATGGTCTTCCTTAAGCTGTCTCAAAACAACAGCCTCACTATGGGTAAGGTTATATCTCACTTTTTTATGTTTTAAATAATTGTACAAACTATATATTTCTTTTGTAACCATTTTCTCGTATACTGCAACACTAGATTGTGTTACGGGCACATATGTACTTTCCTTCTTGAATATTTCCTTTCCTATATATTTGGTATTATTCTGAAATTGAATAGCTAAATTGATCTTCCTCAGATATAATTTAATATCTTCCAAATAATCTATTATGTGAAAACCTGAATTGGGAATAGATTTCATCCCTCTAGAAAAAAAGTTTGAAATGCTCATTCTTCAAAACCAAGTTAGTATAGTTGCATATTTTAAAATCATCAGCACAATTTGCTATTCCATCATATTCCATGGTGTCAAATACCTTCTCAAGAACATTTTCTGTGCCTACCACTGACCTTCTCCAATAGTTATCTTGAATATACGAGTAATCACCCTAGAAAAACAATGAGGAACATTTTCAAAGGACAATGCATAAGCGCTGCCCGGATGACCTCTCAGTATGGTGATACGGTTAAAGAAATGGAATTTACATGGAATTTATTTAAGCAGAGGGGTATCCCATTCATATGTTAAATGACATCAAAAGGTACATCATTAGTGAATGGGGTAGAAAATACCCCCCTAATTTAGGGAAGTCTTTATCAGAAACTATTTCAGTGGATAAAGCAAACAATGATACAAGTTATCAAAGGGCATGTATCTTGGAGTATTCACCATATGTAAACAAAGTCAAACAGATAATGACTAACAATTGGAATATTTTGTTAGCAGATAATGACATAAGGGATATAGTGGGGTCAGCATCATCCTTTGTTTATAAAAAGGGTAACAACTTAAAGAGAAGTTTGGAACATGAGTGGGTCAACATATTGCAAGACAAAAGACATACTAGGAAATATGGATGTTGCAGACAATGTTTTAGTATATTAGAAGTTGAAGGGGTTGTGTTAGATAATGTCAACAAAACTAAGGTCATATTTGCACAGGGGAACTGTAGCTCCAAATGTGTTGTGTACATGGCCAAATGTATGGCCTGTCCATGTTATTACATGGGAAAAACAGAGAGATGTTTTACGAATAGGATTTATAATCATCTGTATAATATTACCAAAAAAGACAAAACTAATGCCCTTTACAGGCATATTGAGATGAAAGGATATGAACATACATTTAAATTTGCCATTCTTGAACAGATAAAAATAGGTCCGATAGGGGGTAACCTTAAAGCCCTTTTAGGGGGGGTCTATATTATATTTTCAAAAGTTTCAAACATCGAACACCATATGGTCGACACCATATGAGCGATGTTTGAAATTTCGAAAATATAATTAAAAAAAAAAAAAAATATATATATATATATATATATATATATATATATATATATATATATATATATATATACACACTTACCTAAACACTGTAGGCAGGGGGGCAAGCCCCCCTGTGCTCCCCACACCCCCACTACTTAAATATTCCTGCTCTGAGATTGCATTGTATTGAAGCAAAGGGAAGATATTCCCTACGGTAATTTCCGTGTTATGTGCACGATGTTTCAACCAATCGGGTTTGCTCAATACGCGTTTGCCATTTACATTTCGATCATGCGATAAGAACCCCTTTTAGGGTATAGGGAGACTAGATGGCAGCTATTAACAGATGCTTTAAATTTTCCAGGTCTTAATGATTACATCACAATTAAGCCTATATTACAAATGCGTATATAGTGATGAGAGAAAAGAGAGAGAAAAAAGTGGTTTATGAAGTGACGGTGTACATTATTTTATTGGTGTACTATAATGGTGTGACAACTGACAAATGCACAATGATTAGGTATTTTATTCAATTAAATGATAGCATTATTACATGAGGTTAATATATTTTTATTAATTTTTATATCAATATTTTTTTACATTAATTAATAGTGTGTTATGAATTTTATGACTTATGGTTAACATATTTGATATTTAACACGTTTGCATATTGTGAATGAACTCTCATTCATATTTTAACATTTTAACAGTACAATTGGTGGTATTAGATGCATGGAAGAAGATTTATGGCACCAAAATGTCTTATCTTCTTTCTTCTTCTTTCAGCTTTTTCCCGGTTAGGGGTCGCCACAGCGGATCACCTGTCCTCTCATGATTGGCAGTGAAGTTTTACAGTGTCGAGTTGCCAGCCCGGCACCCAACCTTCCACAGAAGGCACACACATGCACACACTCACACCTAGGGCCAATTTAGAGTGTCCAATCCACTTACAGCATGTCTTTGGGATGTTGGAGGAAACTGGAGCACCCGGAGGAAACCCACGTGACCACAGGGAGGACATGCAGACTCCGCACAAAAGGCAACCAGGTCAAGAATCGAACCGGAGAACCTCTTGCTAAGAGGCAGCAACTCTAACTGCTGCACCATTGTGGCCACCCAAAATGGCTTATAAAAGGTGTCATTAACTGCCAATTAGTATTTTCCAATGAAGTCCACATTCCTGTGGATGAAAGTGCTAAATCCTGTGGTTGGTGAATAAAGAACTCTACAGTAAAAAGTTTTCAGTTTTGAAGGGTGCGTTCTTTTCAGAAGAATCCGTTACTTTTTTGGCATGTTACACTTGTTTGGATTTTTATAGTCCAGATACAGGTTTGCTGCATCTGGGTCTGTTTGTAGTGGCTGTTGTATTCTGAGAACAATTTCCAAGCCATCTTTGATTGGATGGGACCCTTCCACATTCTTGTGAGAGAAGTATGCTGATTGGAACCTGTCTGGTAATGGGTGATTGGCCTAGGGCCTGGGGTAAGCACCCTCATTGGTTCTTTTGAGTTTTTTATTTTATTTTTTTAAGTTTTTAGCTTCTGGTATTTAAGTTCTGCATTTGAGCTGGTTTCTGCTTGTTTGCTCATCATGCAGCACCACATACTACCACACAATCGTGTGCCATAGCTGGACAGATAATTTCAATAATTTTTCCCTTAGCTATAGCCGTAGCACATTAGCTTAGTCCTCATCATTACTACATCTCTGATCTAAGAAGTATTGCTATTAAGCTGTGACCTATTAATCACCAGCCAAAAACCACGTCAGAAATACTCATCTACAGCTCACCTCTTAGATCAGTCCTGAAAGCACCCTTTTTATGATAACAGTTCTTAAAGCCTAACATTATATACAGTTGGACTACCCTTGTTTCTCCTGCCAGCCCTGTTGACTTGGGTCACCTGAGACAGTGTAGCAACTGCCTCATGTACACTGACAACCCTCTACTAGTAACTCACTCTAGTACAGAGTGCGAGAGATGTATCTGCATTAAGAATCTTGAATCTCTGCTCTCTCACACTCAAAACAGTAACACGGAAGAGGTTGTCAACTCACTCACCACTACTCATGCACGTACTACCACTACTCATACACATAATATGCATCCACCACATAAATCAACATACGTGGATGTTCTCTCAAAAAAGTTACAGAAACACCAGGGGCCTCCAAAAACAGACTGTTGCAACTAACACAGTTCCCACAGCACCCAAGACACAGAGCAACACCAGTGTCTCACCTACCAAGCCCTTAATGCATAAAACTCTAAAAACAAATTTTCTTGTCATTGAAGACAACATAGTGAGACACACGGATGTCCCACTCACAAGTTAGATAAGGAGAAAGTCACTGTCAGCTGCCTGTCCAGTGCCAGGATTCATCAGACCATTCATGTACTCAGGTCTCTCAGCAGCAAGTACCATTATGACTCTGTCATAGTTCATGTTGGAGTGTACGACCTGAGATGTACCTCACTGGACTACATGAAGAAAGACTTGATTGACCTCTCTGAGTATGTGTCACAAGCAGGTATTTCCCTAGCATTGAGCAACATATTACTCTCACATAGAATGATGCCATAGTATAAACAAAAAATTGATCGATTTCAATAATTGGCTTAGTTTTTTGTGTCATTCAGAGGAGATCCAGTTTCTGTCAGCCTGGGATGACATGATTGACAAACTTCACTGCTTTGCCAGAGATGATTTGCACCTGGCACCTCTAGGCTTTCAGCTGCTGACAAAGGCTCTTGCCTCCCTCATAGTGCCTTTTTCAGGCAAGGTCTCAAAAACATAAATTGCCAATGTGAAAATTGCCAACCATAACAAAATAAGGGTTATGCTGCTAAAAGCTAGGAGTTTAAACCAAAAACTGCACACCCTGGAAGCAGTACTATCACTGAAGGATGTAGATGTCAGTGTAGTCACAGAAACCTGGTTCAATGCCTCAGAGAGTACCCTGGTCTTGCAAGGCTACAATGCCTTCCACACCTTCAGACCGCAAAATGAATGTGTAAGAACCAAAGGAGGAAGTGTTTCTATCTATATTAGAGATAAAATCACCTCCCAGCTAGTTAGACTGTACAACTCCATGGAGTTACTTTAAGTTCAGATTACTATAGGTAAGACCCCCATTTAAGTCATAGCTAGTTATAGATCTCCTACATGGATTGTGATGCACATGAGGCCTAGTTGACTAAACTGGAGTCAGTCCAAATATTACCAAGCACTCTGTTCATGGGGGATTTCAATTATCTCACAATCAACTGGAAAACCTACTCTAGCCCTAATTCACTAGCTCAAAAATTTCTTGACTTTGTTAACTCAAATGCCCTGGAACAAATTATTCAAACCCCAAAAACAAGAACAAACATATTAGATCAGGTCCTCACTAACGTGACAAACAGATGCACCACTGCAACTCTTGGACCCTCATTAGTTAAATCTGACCACAAATCAGTCACCTTCAAACTGGCATTAACACCAGACCTCACAAATTGCGCACTAACATGACAAACAGATGCACCACTGCAACTGTCGGACCCTCATTAGTTAAATCTGACCATAAATCAGTCACCTTCAAACTGGCATTAACACCAGAACTCACAAAGGGAGAAGTCAGACTAAAGAACTTCACCAAAGCAAACTATACTCTCCTAGGGGAAGATATAAATGCATTCCAAGCCCTGCCCCCAGCTGGAAGTGGTAACTACACCAAAGCTTACACTAAAGCTCTGTACAATCACTTGTATAAGTGCATAGACTCAGCTGTTCCAGAGAGAATCGAAGCCAGAGCTCCAAGTAAAAAAAAGCCACCCCGGTGGACATCCAGCATCAACAAACTTTACAACAAATGCAAAACGTTGCTGTCTAAGAAAACTAAGGCAAGGCCCCAACAATGGAAAAGCATTCTCCTCAGCCTCAACAGGCAAATAAGACAACATGTCAAATCCTCTAAGGGTAACTTTGAAAAAAAGTTAGCTCACTGCCAAGGATAATCATAAGGCCTTTTACAGCTATGTACTTAGCTTAAAAGATAGGACTTAAGCATGTGCCGAACAAGTCACTAATGGCATCACAACACACACCGATCCCACAAAGATAACAAACCTGATAGTAGACAGATTTAGTGAAAATTTCAGTCCCTTATCCCCTTCAAACTTATCAAAAACCTTGTCCCCAACTTCTCCCAACCTACATATCTGAAGAGCAGGTCAACAAAGCCTTGTCTAAGGCAAAAAAACACAGCTTCTATGGGACCAGATGACATCCCAGGCTGTCTTGTAAGCAAACTAAAACATAAACTATCATCATTATTAGGTACCTATTCAGTCACAGCCTAACCACTGGCTTTGTTCCTGCAGAATGGAGAACAGCAACAGTTATTCCCCTCCACAAAGGTGGGCTTAGCAATAGAAGGAGGGAATTATAGATCCATAAGTCTGACCAGCCTCATCTGTAAAACCATGGAACATATCATCATGGATCTCATAAATAAAGATATAGGCAACCTCCAAACCCTGCATCCCATCCAATTCAGCTTCGGCAAGAACAGATCCTGCCTGCTAATTCCGGTGAATTTCTTTGAAAATGTGACCGTTGCCACTGATGAGGGCAAATCTGTGCACACAGCATACCTTGACTTGACAAAGGCCTTGGACACAACCCTACACTCAGACATTACAGATAAACTTAGCAAACTGAATGTAAACTCCTTTGTTGTAAGATGAGTTGCCAACTGGCTCACAAACCAGTCACACAGTATCAAAGTGGGTGACTCCATATAAACCAGCAGACCTGTCTCCAGCGGGGTGCTACAAGGGTCATTGCTAAGCCCCCTACTGTCTGGTATATACTTCTCAGAATTACAAGCCAAAACTAAGAGGCTGTGGCTGACCAAATTTGTGGATGGCTGAAAAACTGGGTGCAATTATTGAATCTCCAAATGATGTCAGTATACGTCAGGATGGTCTTATGCAGACCAATGATTGGTGTCTTAGTCACCGTTTCATACTGAATGTAAAGAAATGCATCATCATTTCCTTCAGTAAAAACAATATCTCTACACACTATTAAATTAACAACAATACACTATGTACCTATGAAGCGGTAGAGATCTGGGATCATAAGTAGACTGCGGACTTAACTTTGACCACCATGTGTCTACTGTAATATGGAAGGCTTTCTATGTAACACACTTCATTAGCAAAGACATCACCTCTAGAGCAAAGGAGGTTGTAGCTCCTCTGTACTCATCACTAATCAGGCACATAATTGAGTATAACGCTCCTTTTGGCATGTACTGTGCAACGCACCTGTAGCAATTGGAGAGACCTCAGACATTCCTAAGAAGATCAAGCGACTCCAACACGTGCCTTACACAGATTGACTAAAGTCCCTGTCATTATACTCAGTATCTTATAGACTTCTTAGGGGAAACTCATGCCTGGCTTACAGAGCAATCTCCGATCCAAACCTAATGAATTTCCTGCACATCTGTAAATCAAACAGGACTAGAGCTACCCATTCCTGGGACCTAAATATAATCTGTGATGTGTTAGAGGGACAGATGTGTCTCCCAGCAACTGCTGCATCTTTGGAATAGGCTGCCAATTCATGTGAAACAGATCACCTCTATGACACTGTTCAAAAAGAAACTGGACAAGTGGATGGAACACCATAAATTCTTACCGGGGATAGTGCTCACAACCCACCTGGACATGGGCAGTCATTAATAAATACAAACCTAGGTATTGACTAGAGTATCTATAGTATTATATTGGGATGAAATGACTAGACTTGAAATTACCTCTGGGTGGATAGCCTAGTAACTCCCTATGATCCTATGATGCTGTGATACAATTAGATTATTGCAGTATGCACCTTTGCATTGGGCATGCACTTCTGCCATAGTCCCTATCCCTGGGGAAAGCAGGCCATTTCCTATCTAAGTAACGGCTCTCGGGACTAGGGAGCCATCTCTAGTTTGTACAGTGGATTTATTGTGAGTGCTGCTGCTTGAGATCTTTCTGGAAACCAATGTTAGTATGAGACCTTGAGGAGAGAGTTATGGTAGGTTTCTGTTTTGCTGCTCACCTACCATGTGTCCATTCATTTATTTGAATATTTTGGGCTATCTGTATTCATTTTTCTTTGCTTTTGGCTTATGCCTTCTGCAGGAAGAATGCAGGTCATTCTCAGTGTTTTTCAGCATTTTGATGCTGCAGCATTAATGCTGATATTATTCTCGCTGTTAATACTGGCTCCCTTATGAAAGCATTCCCTTAGTTACTCCATGGTGACCTATTTATCCATGCCAGGTAATGCTTCCCATAGGACACCTTTACCTGGCTATTGCCATTGTACTGGGCTTTGCAGGAAATGCAGAGTGTGGCGCACGTGAATTCTGCACCGCGGTTTCTTACAGATAATGATAATACTTCTGGCTGTGGAACAGGAATAGTAACAACAGCCAGTGGCAGTTGCTTCTCAGTTCTACTGAGCTCAGATTTTATCAATCGATCAACCTGGCATGACCAAACAATGCCGGGGGTAATCTCAGCTTTATAGAACATGGATCCTGCTTGTCCCTTAATTGTACCAATGACCCCTTTGCAATCAAGGACTGTCTGTTTAGCTGCAAAGCTACAAGCAGCCTTTTTATTGTCCTCTGGCCTTGACTGATTTAATGGTCCTGAACTTTAAGATCTGGCAAACAGAAATCCAATCTGAAATGAAGAGGATATCCTATAAATAAAATGGCTGTGATCTGGTTAGTTGTAACATGAAGATTTTGGTCTGTGAACAAGAAATGAGAGACAGAGTAAGCTTGTTATTTGCCATGGCTTGAGGTGCTTGTTTAAGGCTTGCCACAAACCTGTCAAGTAGACCATTAGTTACCGAGTGCCAGGGAGCAGATGTGATGTGTTAAATGCCATCTTTACAAAGGAATGTCTGAAAGTCAGTTGCTATAAATGGAAGGGCCAGTGTTACTTACCAGATATTGTGGCACTGTCTTACAGGTTGATATGACACTCCTGGCAAAAACATATCCTTGTACATCAGTAGTGAGAAAAGAAACAATTGAGTTCACAGTAAAGACATTACTGCATGCTTCTGCCATCCCTAAAATTTAACTGTTAAAATCAACATGTATCCACAGCAGAGGTGACATCAGACTTTTACACAGATGAAGTGGTACAGGATTTGGATCATTTGGACCATCTGGCAGTCAAAATGTTTCATTGTGAACTGTTATGTTCTTCATCAGCCCTCAGCCACCGCATGCAGTTTCTAGCTAGTGCTTTCGTTTTCCTTCCTCTGACAAGACTTTAATGAAGCGGTTCTTTCACACCAGGTTATATTGTAGTGGGTATGACAGTTCTTAACCCAGACATCTCACAGGCTCTTTCACACCAGGTTATATTGTAGTGGGTATGACAGTTCTTAACCCAGACATCTCACAGGCTCTTTCATACCAGGTTATATTGAAGTGGGTATGACAGTTCTTAACCCAGACATCTCACAGGCTCTTTCACACCAGGTTATATTGTAGTGGGTATGACAGTGCTTAGCCCAGACATCTCACAGGCTCTTTCACACCAGGTTATATTGTAGTGGGTATGACAGTTCCTAACCCAGACATCTCACAGGCTCTTTCACACCAGGTTATATTGTAGTGGGTATGACAGTGCTTAACCCAGACATATCACAGGCTCTTTCACACTAGGTTATATTGTAGTGGGTATGACAGTTCTTAACCCAGACATCTCACAGGCTCTTTCACACCAGGTTATATTGTAGTGGGTATGACAGTTCTTAACCCAGACATCTCACAGGCTCTTTCACACCAGGTTATATTGTAGTGGGTATGACAGTGCTTAACCCAGACATCTCACAGACTCTTTCACACCAGGTTATATTGTAGTGGGTATGACAGTGCTTAACCCAGACATCTCATAGGCTCTTTCACACTAGGTTATATTGTAGTGGGTATGATAGTTCTTAACCCAGACATCTCACAGACACCATTTAAGATAATTTTGTCGTAGATAATAAAATCAGTCAACTAATTGAGATTTGTGTTTGGCTTTACAGCAACAGGTGATATAGTCACACCGACTAATACTCCAGACACCAGGTGATATGATCAGATTAATTAATACTTGTGTGACACACTAACCCCAAGGAAAAATGGAGAAAAGGTGGTTGATGCAGGATGACCATGATGATACCCAGCCATTTAGTGTCACAGCGTACACTTGTGATATGATTTTGCCATGTTTTGTTTCAGTTTTTACCACATCTACTACAACTGACAGGCTGTCCGTTTCACTGAAAGCAAACATATCCAGTGCTCTCTCATCTTCATGTTTATCTCTTGCAGTCTCTAAAAGTGCCCAGAAACTCTACAACAGGGACCACTAGGGTCACCCATGGATTCCAGTCTATTCTAGAAACTATCTCATCTACTTCTAGTCAGTCCAACGGTATAAAATATTGAACAGGACCTGCAAAACCATGGAGTCACAGTTTCCATTAAGTTCAAGTTTGCCTTTATATGCTGATGGGTACTGAATCCATTTATAAAAACTGGGAAGACATCTCTCAATACCCCTTTTACTTTTCCCTCAGTTGTTTTTGGTAATGCAGATCATACAGAAGAGTTGTTACATCTTTCCCATCATCTTTACATTTCCTTAACCACTCACAACCCCACACGCGCTCACTGCCATTCCACATTTAACACTTCAGTTTGATCTTTATATTCCACTGTCACAGACAGCACCCAAAGAGGCATAATATTTCACAGCTGTGTGTTTTGAGAAGAAAGGAAGAGGGATTCAACTTTTCTTTGCAGCCAGTCTGAGACAATAACAAAAATAGCTGTCTGACTCCATTCTTACTGAATGACAATTCTCTTTGGTGTTAGCCTGTTCCATTTATATAAAAAAATGTAGACTGGTCAATATATATTCACTGCCATTGTCAGAACTTTCTACAAAAATTATACAAACAATGGATGTTAATAATTCAACAACAGGCTATATGATGTATCATGGTGAAATATCAATTTTAAATAAATCTGTATAAACTGTAACATTAACATGATTTTAAAAATTTATATAAAAACTTCAGAGATATTCTGAAGGATGACTCCAATTCACGAACCCAAATCAGGGAAGGTAGCTCATTTCAGAGAACCAGGGCAATATATGCCAAAGAAACCTTGCTAGGAGTCTCCATTCAACCCCTCAGAACCAATATCAGCCTCTCACTCAGTGGCCATCACTGCCTACCTGGAACACAAGATCTCAGTAACTCTTTCAGATGACCAGAGTTGAGATCATGAAGGACTTGCTCAGTTAATGAAGAATCTTAAACACAGACATAATATGGCACATTCAAGGAATAGAAAGATAAAAAGCCCTGATTATGACCCAGATTACCTTAGTTTGATTATTGTCTTAGATGTTTGGAAGAGCTGTGCATAGGGGATGAAAGAGTGTCCTTGCAGGCTTGCCCTTCCTAAGGGTCGGGTGGTTTCTCTCAATTACCACTTGACTGGCATCTAGAGAGAACACTAGGTGTTAAATCCACAGAGAATGGGACTGCCAAGCACACAATTCCCCTGTGGAAGCACACTTGCTGGATCAACACTTGGAAGCATGTTTCCCTTAACAGGCAACTCAATAGAGCTTAAGAGAGCTGCTGCAGAGAGGCGGAGCTTCAAGGGGGAGGGGTAAATTGTTCTTCTGAACCTGGAAGCTATTCTGCTCCCTAACACTAACACCCTTCTCTTGACAAGGAGGGAATAAATAGTTTGATTACGTACCCTTATATCAGGATATGAGACACCATACCAAGGTTCAATGGCAATATTTTTCAGATATATACAACATGCCTTAAAGGCTGACAATTTGTCCTTAAGTGTTAGCCTATTAGCAAGACTGGGTCATGAATGCAAGGCAGAAATTCCATCTGATTTCTTCCATATGTAATTAATTAATCAATTTATTTATTTATTTATTCATTCAATTTGGTAACCATGGCAGAGCACTGACCCAAATGGACCTATTCTGTCTCAGACTGGGCAAATATAAATGACAGTAGACAAGCGAGTTAACAAGAAGTATTACAAATACAAACAAAATGTTGTGTGAAGATGACAATGAAGTGATAACAGCAATAATAAAATGCACAGTATAAGGGACAATAAGAAGGAATGGTTAAATTAAGGATTAAACAGAAAATGAAGAGAGTGAAATAATGCAGGGATAGAGCACAACACGTGAAAGGTAGCAAAAGTAAAGTAAGGGCACACAGAAACTAAATGTGCAATATATACAATATGGAACAGATGTCACACGTTAGTATAGGAAAATAATGTGAGGAAGACAAAGGTGCCTGACTGGTCAAGGAGGGAAAGGGGGATTATGTAATGTGTCCAGACAGAGAAAGCATTTGTAAATTGCTTTGTACTTGAGATGAGCTTTAAGCTGAGCATGGAATGAGGTGAGGTGAGGTTTCTAAGATTATTGGGGAGGGATTTCTTGAGTTTGGGGCCTAGTATGGAAAATACATGGTTAAGACAATGAGGTCTGGTTCTGGGACATTGAATAAGTGGACTAGAGTGGTTGAGATTCCATAAAATATAACTGGGAGGTTGTCTGAATAAGATGGAGGCAGGGAAGAACAGGGGTGTTCTTCAAGGAGCTTGTGGAGTTGGGATTCATGAAGCAGATACAGGCATGTTGTAGGACAGGTAGCCAATTGGCTTTATTAAGCATGAAACAATGATGGACATTTCTTGGTGAGTGGGTAAAGAAATGACAGGTAGAATTACCTATAGTTTGGACAGTGGAGGAGTTTTTCTTGGATGCTGCTGCAACCAGTGGAAGTCCATATTTAACCTGTACTAGTGGAATGCCTTTATCTAGGGCATTCCTAGTTGGTCTGGAGAGAAAAGTGGAAATTTTATAGCACCAAATCATCATCATCATCAACACCATTATTCCCATCTTCTACATGGGGTCAGGTTGTCGTGTCAACTGTTGCAATCAATCTCTTTATTCAATGCCACTCTCCTATCTCCTTTAACTCTGATAGGTCTTCTCTCATACGGTCCATCCACCTCTTTGCTGGATGCCCTAGTTTCCTCATACTTTCATCCTGTTTCCCCAAATCTTCTTCACCAGATTGTCTTCTGCTTTTCTGCACATGGGCCCACACCACTGTAATCTGTTATCTTTAACCATTTCTGCAATTGGAACTACTTTGGCTTAGGCTCTTGTGTCCTCATTTCTTCATCTGTCCCACAGAGTGCATCCTGCCACCCATCTCAGGCACTTCATCTCCATCAACTCTAGCTTCCTCGCCTGCTCTGCCTTTACTGTCCAGGCTTCTGTACCACATAATAGTACTGGTCTCATCACTATTTTGTACACCTTACTTTTCTGCTTCTTTGCCATTCTTCTGTCATACATTACACCTGTCACTCTGTGTCAGTCAGCTAATGGCCCTCTGATTCTAGGTTTGACCTCATCATTCAGACCTCCCTTCACCTCAGCAACCCCTCCCATATACTTGAAGCTGTTAACTTGTTCCACTATTTTTCCTTCTATCACAATTCTCAGCTTCTTCTAATTTTTTCTATTTGCTGCCATTACAACTGTCATATCTGTACTCAGTTTCATCCCATGTGCCTTCACAGTTGTATTACTTTCCCCTATCCTTTGCTGAAGTTCTTGCTTAGAGTCTGCCTGAAATACCACATCATCTACATACAGTAATTTTGCTGATCTGTTTCCTCCAACCTGTTTGCTAATGTAGTCCATCACCAGCATGATCAGCAGCAGGTTCAAAGCTGAACTCTGGTGTACACCCACTCCCACTGGGAACCCCTCTGAGCCTAAATAATGTTCATACTTGAGTTATTGTGTCCTTGTACATATTCTGCACTAATTTATCAATGTTTCTGGGCCTTTGAGCCACTGCAGGACTGTCAAACGTAGCTTTTGTAGGACCTTGTCATATGCTTTCTCTAAGTCTAGAATGCCCATTTAGACTCTTTCCTCATTTCTAGCATCTCCTCAAGTATTTGTCTCACTACAAACATTGTGCCAGTTGTGCTACATCCTGATCTGAATCTGAACTTCTCATCTCCCATCTTACTTTCTACAGCTCTGCATATTCGTTTATCAGTTACCATATCCAGAACTTTCATGCAGTGTCACAGGAGTTTGTTACCTCTGTACTGTCCACAGTTGTGAATGTCCTCTTGTTCTTGTACACTGGCACAGTATGCTTATTCTGCAGTCATCTGGGAAATGCCTTCTATGAATACCCTTAGGAGCCATTTCTCCCCTAATTCACCCAATATCTGTATCATATCTGCTGTGACCTCATCTAAGCTTGCTGCTTTCTCTGATTTCATTTTCCTTAGTGCTCTCCTTACTTCTTCTATGGCAGGCTTCTTCTATTCTCTCATCTTAGCCTGTGTCTGGGATAGTACAGCTTCTGTGGAGCTTTTTTGTTTTAGAAGCTGCTGGAAGTACTCCTTCCATCTGCCTCTCACGTCCTGTGGACTAGTGAGCAGGTTACTGCTCGCATCCCATATGAAGGGTTTTGCCTGTTTTCTTTATCTTTATTTGCCTTGCACCCTAATACAGTTTCTTTGTGCCATGTACTTACTCACTTTCCAGAAGTTGGTAAATTGCCTCTGATTCCCTGTTCTTTATTATTGCAACTCTTCTCTTAGCCGGTTTATTAGCCAACCAGTATTCCTCCCTAGCCTTGTCCATCTTTTCTATCTCCCACTTTTTCCTGCACTCTTTCTTTCATTTGATGACTTCCTTGAATTCTGTATTCCACCACCATCTTTCCTTATGTACCTTATTTCCATACCTGGTTCAGCTGCATATCTGTTCTGTAGCCCTGATAAATGTTGTTTTTAGGCGCTGCCATTCTTCTTCAACTCCACCTATTTCCTCTTCTTCTTGAGATGCCAGAGCCCTGACTAATTGCTTAAATGGTTGTGCTTTCTCTCAAGTCAACTTCCAAGTATTCAGCCTGGTCTCTGTTGACCTTATAGCCTTCCCTGACCACTGCTTGCAGCTGATTGTGACAACAAGTGGTTTATGATGTGATCCAGCTGTTTCATTGGGGATGACTTTGGAATTACTGATTTTCTCTTTATAGGGCCAAAATAGGAGGAAATTCATTTTCTTTCTTATTTGTTCTAGGTAAAGCTGAAAGTTCATTGTGGAATTAAACCATATATCATGGCATTTGAAGAAGATTGAGAGTTATTCTGCGTTTATGGGAGGCACCAAACAGCATGATTATAAGTCATCCACCTTAAGTGGCAACATTTACATAGTGAACAACATTTACATAGTGAACAACAAGGCTGTCCGAATCAGGGGAACATTGCAAGTTAGTGAGTATGACCTTGATGAATTAAAGCCAGACACTTCTCACTCACTATGTCCTGAGAGTTAAGAGGCAAAACAATACATATACAATACATGTTTAGCCATGGTATACTGTCAACTGCTTGAAAAGGTTAACATAGTCTATTGTGTTAAAAACTGGTGAGAAATCAAGTAGGACAAATAAGGGATCTGTCTCTATGATGTACTTGGATATAAACCCAGGTTATATCAGATGTCAATATAGCTGTGCACAGATCACGTTTTTTATGAATTTACCAGTGAATAGAAATTTTAGCACTAAGTATTAATGGTCAAAGCAAGAGATGATTTCTTGAAAATCAGGGTTGTTAAGGCCATTTTATAATATAGATGGAAAAATCCTGGTCCAAAACAAGAAACAAACACTACAGAGAATAACTGGAATTAGCAAAATGAAGCACAGTTTAAACAGTGTTGTGCAACCACAAACACACAGTGGACTGGATGCATAGCCGAAATGAAGTCCATACGTTTTTCATAATGTAAATCTGAATACAAATGACCATTTTACTTTGCTAGTCTTGTCTGCAAAAAATCATGATGCTTCCTTATAATCCTTCAAGTAAAAAACTCTTCCGTTAGTCAGACAGGCTTGGCTACATGACCTGCTGACCAGTAAAAAGTGCAGATGGATGATTAGATGCAGCAAAGATATCTTTTGACACAAATGTTGCTTCTTCCTAGAGACTTCCATATTGCAGATATGAAATGTAATGATCATCAAGAATATGTCTGTCCTTGAGAAGGAGCATTTAAATCCATCAGTGTTCCAACCTCTGCCTAAGCCTTTCTAATAGCTCAGCTCACGGTCAGACAATGGTTCATATTGAGCAGCAGCTCTATGGTATATATTAATTGGGGTAACCAGCAACAGTGCACTGGAGAAAGCATTAGTATAGGCTACCACTAGTGCATCTGGATTATCCTTACTCCCCCTTAAAGGAACTCGTCAAGGATTGGGCATACAGATTCTGAATTTACAGACCTAAGACCCTTATATTTGACAAGTTCAATATCAGAGGACTGGGACTGGGAAAGACTGAGCCTGAAATTAAAAAAAATTGTTTGGCCAGACAGTAGAGGCTCAAGAAGAAGAACCCCCCAAAACACCTGAAAAGACCCCACACAGAGATGAGGAGTATGTGCAGATGCTAGATATAGCCAACAAATCAACCAGAGAATGAACCATGGCTAAACAGCAACACTGTTGACTTGACTAGTGTGCCACTGATCAATAGCTGTCACACACATCCTACCCAGACTGCCACAGCCATCCAGTTATTGTGTACAGAGCTGATGCTTGACTATGATGGAAAGTGACAAAAACTATATCCAGATTGTGACCTTTTGCAGCCCCTTACCCCCCACAGTAATTTTCATTACATATATTTATCTTGGTATTAATTACAGCCACTTTATTGACTGTACACACCTCAGATGTCTGATTGTGTTACAAATAGGTACAATACAGTAGCTGGCTTCACACACATGCACACTACTTCTGCAAAGCCACAATAATGTCTTTTTAACTTTAGCAAATGGCAATGATGTCCATCACTTTTATCCACACTCAGCCCATGTACCCTGCAGTTAAAGACAAATTTGTTGACTGCATGCAGCTCAGATATCAGAGTGTAATAAAATAAAAAAAAAAATAATAATTACTGGCCATAATAATTTATATTAAGCCCCATAATCACACACACACACGCACGCACACGCACATGCACACACACGCACACACACACATACACACACACACGCGCACACACACACACACACACACACACACACACACACACACACACACACACGCACACACATGTGGCCATAAATTGCAGTCACTTTTGTTACTGATTGTACGCCTCAGATATTTATGATCAAATGAATGAATAAATAAATGCAGAAATAACTGCCAGAGAGGAATTTACATTCTCAGCTCACTATTGTCAGAATACAGTTTGCAACCCAGTGCAGCGACACCCCTCCCCAAATTCCTTTCAACATCTTAGCTCAAGAATCAAGGAGAAAGACAAAAAAAAAATGCTGGACAAAGGACCGAAATCAGGGACAGCTATTATATTTTTATACTTGCAAATCATGTTATTTGAACAAATTTTTATTAGCATGCATTTCTGGATGCTTTTAAATCTGAAAGTCAAATGTCTGTCAGTATTAATGGCTGCAATCCTTACTGACTTAACAGAAAACTAGAAATTTTACAAGAAACAGGCCAAAATAAGAGGCAAAATCAAAGACAGGTAAGAGCTTCTACATATGCAAACACACACACACACACACACACACACACACACACACACACACACACACACACACACACACACACACACACACACACAATTTTAAGTGGCATTTCTGATATTTTCACCATGGCATGAAGAGCTGTGATAAGGCATAATCATCTTATTCCTCATGTGGATTTGTAGAGTAAGTTTAATGCTTGGTTATCTTCAAAAGCAGCTCAGTGAGCAGAATAACCCTTTTCTATGTCAGATTTCCCCAGAACTCTATGCATGTATGTGCATGGAGTTCCAAACACCAGAAAAAAAACCCAGAAGTTTGGAAGGATAGGTATTATTTTTATTTTAAAAATAATATTTGGCTTTCTATCTTTAAATGCCAGCCCATCGGCCTGCACCAGACGTCTCCCTTGGCTCTGAGCTTTTCCAAAATTTGGCATTGTTCTTATCCCTCCAGATTTTTACTGAGTATCATTTCCCTGAAGCTTCTTCCAGATGAAAGAAGACAAACAAAGCACTGGTTTGATGGTAGTCAGAAAGACTACATATGCATATATTTTTTTTTGCAAAGTGTAAAGTCTCCTGCACCCCCAGAAGCCCCCCTCCACACACACACACACACACACACACACACACACACACACACACACACACACACACACACACACACACACTACCTCATGTGTACATGCCAACTTTAAGATGCACAACCATAGGAAAGGAGAAAAGCACTTGGAAAAGGAACCACAGATGGTCCACCAACAGAAATGACAATGGCAGTTATTTCCCATAGAAACAGTGACTGCGGAGTTCTGTGCTTAGGAGTTGAACTTGACAAGTTTGATCCTCGTCATAGCATAGAGTAACACTTTGTCCCCACAGTGTCACTGGGGCTTTCATTTAGACTCATCTTTTTCTTGTCCAGATCACCAATGAAACTTGTTTCCCATACCTCCTTCCTCAGGACTGTATGTTTGTTATGTGGTATTTGCCCTTAAAATAGCATCCACTACTTGGGGTGCTTTTAATATAATATTATCTTCAGCTTCATCTGCTTTTATTACTGAAAAGGCAGACATAAGATAAAATTAAAAGAAAAAAATGCAACTTCAAACAAAAGCTATAATCCTAATTCCCAGCCATGATTTTTAATTTATTGGTTTTCAGATACATGCTTTATTCAGTTTAGAGCCATAGGAGAGTTAGAGCCTGTGCTGGCAAACAACAAACATAGACCAGTAAACAGTATGCCTCTCTCTGACAGGACACAGAGACCAGACACTCACATATACTCTTCACAAACACACACATTTAGAGGCAGTCTGGAGCACCACCAGTTCATTTACTGACATGTGGATGGATGTGGAAGAAAACAAGAGACCACAGTAAACAACTTAGACAGGGAGAACATCTGCAGAGTCTGCTCATAAGGCATCCCAACCAGGAATCAATCAGAAGAACCAAGCAATGCATGGTTAAAAAGTTAAATATTGTACCATGGTTACTTGTGCAGAGTTCCTGTCAAAGAGGGACTGTATACGTCAAACCCTTCTAAATAAAAACTAAGGGATAGTTCTCTAATATCCTGAAGGGAGAGACAGATATAACTGTTTGGGATTAAGTTGATGACAGCCCTGCTCTGTGATCTGAGAACTGTGTTGCATTGTTATGGTTATGGTTAAGTTATGGGATATCTGATAGCTTTGAGTGTATCGTCTTGAATTAATTTATGTTTGGCTCTGGTACAGTAGTATTGCATGGAACATATTTTCACTTCTTAATAAAACTCTTGCATTCTGTCCTCAGACACATTTAAAGACATTAGCAAACAGTTGCCAACAAAGAGCAAATGCTATATAATATGTAAAAGTGGCAAGAGGGCATTTTCCTTCTGGAACAGACAATAAAATAAACAGGAAAATAATACATTAATGTTACAGGAACTACTTGTTTATTTCTGTGCTTCAAAAATAATATAAAGCTGTGATTATTACTCTTTTGCTGATCTTGATGTGACAGCAGAAGAAGTTATGTCTTTAATTTTAAAGACGAAATGACTATGTACTCCATTTCTGCACAATTTGTGGGTCACATCACTGTCTGGCATTAAGCTACTGCTGAAATTTCTGTATGACTGTTCTATGATTATAGAGTACTTGATTTCACTACAAGTACTGCAAGGAATGTGATGGATTGCTTCCTTATGGTTTGTTTAATATGATGCTTGCAGTTTGTTATGTGAGTCACCATCAACAGACTCTGGCACTATGATTCTGCACAACTTGGTATGACATTAAGAGTTATTTAAACTTCCAGAATGGTTTGCATTACTAATTGTGTGTGTGTGTGTGTGTGTGTGTGTGTGTGTGTGTGTGTGTGTGTGTGTGTGTGTGTGTGTGTGTGTGTGCCTGTCTGTTAGTATGTATTTCTATATGTGTACCCGTCTGTTGGTCGAGAATTCTGAGGTAGGTGCAGTAAAGTAGAGTGGATGTTGTGGTATGAGGAAGAGGTACAGGGAACCTAAGCAAACTAGCCAATACTTTAGAGGTGGCAGCAATTATACCAAAGTGTTTTAATTTAGGAAACCTATAATCAGTACAAAAAAAATAACAAGAGAAGTAGTAGTAGCATGTGAACAACCCTGACAAATCATTTCCTTTGACTTTTCTACGCAATATCTAGATTTTCTTCTTGAATGCAAATGTTGCCAGTCTTCAAATGTATGGAGTGCAAAAACATCTTACTAGAGAGCAAAAGGTATTTTTCTGGGCCCAGGACAAGTCACTAGTGCTGTAGAAAACCCATGTTGTGGAAACAAAGAATCCAAAAGAACTGACTAGGCCAAAACATGTGGGTGATGAGGAGGCTGTATCTAATACCATTTTAATATCTGATTCCTGAAAATGATTATGAGGCAGATGGTCAACGAGCTACTTGGCTGTTGCACTGCTGCTTTTGATACAGTCCATCAGAACTGAATGAAGATCTTAGTGTGGTTTAGGTGCAAAGTGGCATCTACGGTAGATTCAGTAGGGCTTACAAAAAGACAGGGTTGTTGAGGAAAAAATGATATTGTATCAGGATCAAGGATGTGTAGCATATATTGTAAGGTAGTCAGTTTCTGACACTGGAATGTTGAATTTATTAGTGTAATTAATTTACCAGTTTCTCAGCATCAGCACTAAAATAAAAGAAAACTATATTTGTTGGACTTAACATAATTGTTTGCATACCATTCTTTTTATTATTGCTGTGTGGGAATCAGCACTTTCATGAACTTTGGACTTTGGGAAATCATTGCTAACTAAGATCTCGAGTTTAGGCATGATCCTTATATTGGGTTTCTCTAGGTATTATACTGGGTACACATGGCTAGGCTTATAAAGACCTTTGGGTCAGTAGCCTAGTAACTACCTATGAATCTATGAATCTTCATTATTCATTATGAATAAGTGGGAGCAGCAGCATAATGTATTTTGTAATGGCTATGCATAAAGCTTTTTATCATCCCACATAATTACTGCTTTTCTGCTTTATATTATCATCTAAATACTGCAGCTTGGGCAAGTTTATTAACTAGTTGGTCAAATGACACTGCTGCTTAATCCAACAAAGTCTATAAAATGCAGCACATAGAACCCAGACAGAATAGCTAATTCTGATATTTTTATCCTTATTCCAACCAGCCCGTTCCTTAGACAAAGGGGGGAATTTAATAAAGCCTACACTGACTTGTTTTCCATGTAGGCATTGTGCCATGCTGCTTACATGAAAGTAAGCAGGTCTTAGATTCAGTAAACACAGCTGGGGGGTGTGCATGCATGCACTAACACAGAAATATCTGTGGCATGCAAATCACCTCATAAGCAGGTGAATATCATGCAAATGAGTCAGGTAGAGTGATCCAGCATGCAGATAGGCAGCTCTGCAGACCCTGTGTCAGTGTCCGTAGTGTACACAGAAAAAGTCAGTGTACATGAATGTAGACAGTCAAAAGGGGCTGTAAAAATGTAGGTAGATGGACAGAAATGGCATAGCATATACAGTTATGAGTGAAACTATCCACTGTGTGTCTGAAAAAATAAAAGAAATAAGTTAAAATAATTTTTTTAATAATCTGTGCATGTTTGCATGGCTCGCCGCAGTACGAAAACATGCCTCATTAAAAAAAAAATGGAAAAACAAAAGTAATATTATGTGACAGAACTGTATTACAGGACCCTGTTTGGAGTATCTGCAATGGTGCATTGATGCTATTGCTAACATGGTAGGGCTTTGAACCGTGTTGTTTCCAGGATCTGAGCATGGATCTCTTTGCAGATGAGGTGGAGTTATTGAATAACACAAATTGGTATCCATGTCCACATATCCCCTCCTTGTAGGCACAGAACCATGTTGGTGTCCACACACGAGGTAGCTGATATCAAGGGAGGGTGTGTCCAATAACTTCTAAGCTGATCTGAGCTTAGCTGTGTCTGTTTGCATGGCTCGCCACCATGCTGTGTGTTGAAGTCTGGGGGTGTGTATAATAAGTGCTACGTTTTGTTTACCTACAGGGCATGCATTTCCACATGTTCGCACTGTGCTCTGCCATGCTGAGCCTGGAAGTATGGGGGGTTGTACACTAAGTGCTAAGCTCTGTTTACCTACCGGGCGCATGTTTGCGTGGCATGCCACAGTGTTAAGTGTATCTAAAAGGCAATGACATATTAATTAGGTTTGACCCCTGTTTAACTTAAACTATGGCCATTAAATGATGATAATGATTTATTAAGCAGGTGGAATGCATTATAGGTAGCCAATCACACAGTTAGCACCTACAGCAGAGCACTATAAAGTATGCATACACCCTACAATCTGATTTTTCCCCCATACTCTGCACCATTGGAGTACAGGCTTGGGAATTTTAACTGAAAGAATGCTAGGGGCTGCTGCAGGTCTGTTACATCTTTATGTGCTAGATGTTGAAGTCAGTGCTTCTGCTGCTGCCAACAATAGGCCTAGGCAGAGAAGGAGAACACTGTTCAGGCCCACAGTAACCTTCCAGGTGCTACATGAGCTGGAGATTGTAGAGCACTACAGCGTGGACAGGGGCATACTGCAAGAACTCACTGAGTTTTGCTGCCCTCAACTCAGACCCAGTGCAAACAAAGGGGAACCCATCCCAGTGAAAACAAAGCAAAGGTTGGGAGGGTGGCCAAATGGTTAAGGTGTTTGCCTTACAAACACAAGGTGCAGGGTTTGAGTCTCACAAGAGATAATTGGCCAAGCTTAAAATGGCTCGGCAGGGCAGTTAGCTTAGTACTAACCTATGAACCTATGAACCTATGAGCCACGTGTACCCCTTAGGATAATAGCCACAGGTACCTTCCAAAGACCAACTGGGGACATGATGGGGGTCTCACAGGCATCAGGATTCAGGGTACTCCACCAGTTACTGGATGCCATGCTACCACATGCCAGTGAGCACATTTTTTCCCCTTACCCCTGAGGTGAGGGCCAGCAATATGTGACACTTCTACCATATATAGTGGGCTATTTGCAGAGATGTAACATCCACATGGGACTACAGCTACCCAGTGCAATAGTATGTGTTCTGTAATATTCACTAGGTTAGAATACTCACCACAGCAGTCAAGGGAGATGTTAAACAGTGGGATCACATGATAGTTGTACTACGGTCTATGCCAGCAGATCATGTGCTGTTCTTCCCCCACTTCCAACACACCAGTGTTCCCATACAAATGCTGTAACAGTAAGTCAGAAATGGTATATTAGCAGACCAGGCAATCTCAGGGCTGTGACATAGAACCCAATCACACAGTGTATGTCTCATGTAAAGCAGGAATAACAACATACATATGTATGCTGTTGATTGTGTGATAAAGGACACATCTGTGTCTGGCAGCCTGTGTTGCTCAGTGGGCTAGGGATGTTATTATGGGTAATAGTGTTGATGGTTCGAATCTGGATGTATGAACAGCTTTTGTATGTGAGGTATTAGTATGCTGGTGTTTCCACAGACTGTCATATCTCTCAGTCTGTTAATGCAAGACATCTGGTCCAAGCCAGGAAGAATGAGGAGAAAATGCCCAAAAATAGAGACAAACAGTACAGATTGTTCCGATTAACCTAGACAGTTGCTAGTATGAAATTGAGTTGCATTATTACAGAATATCTGAAGGATATAAAGTCCGACACTCAAATGTTTGTCTGTAATTAATTTTATTCAGTGACTTCAATATGCAATCATTTACCAGAACACCACAAATGTATGAGGAACAGACCAGAAATATGAGGCAAAATTCTGGACATTTTGTGAAAAGCTGTACAGTTGAGAGGTATGCAGACTGTCAGTTTGTGTGTGGAGTAACAGTATGAACCTCAGTCACAAATTAAGTACAGCAGATAGCTAGTGAATGATGTGGACAATTTGAGGGAAGTGGAGTACTGCATAAACAGGTGCAGCTGACAAATTCTGCAGCACACAAAATCCCGGATTGGAGTACAATTAGGTCTGGCCTGGAGTCACCTTGTAAGTACTGACAGTCCCACTGGGTGTGCTCCTACACTTAGTTAAAATTAATGCAATTCTGTAGCCTTGTCATCAAAATGACCTGCAATGTGTACATTCATTTGTACATACAGCCATATACATATACATATCTGTCTGTCCTTATCTCTCTCACATGATTAGTATATCTATCACTATGTACTGTCAAGTAGATATATACCGATATATATAGCTATATATATTACAATGACACATAGACTCTCCACATATATCTACATAACACATATACATATCATACACACACATACAGCTACATTTATAGAGACATCCCTATTATAGACAGATATATGTGTGGATGTATGTATTATCCCACATACACTATTAATTGTGAGTAAATCTGCCCTCACACATCCATACAATTGCTCAAAGGAGCCAAAATAAGGATGCAGCATTGCATAATCCAAACACCTACAGACCCTTGTGCCTGCTGGATGTCACATGTATGCATACACAGGTGAGCAGGTGGTGTAATGTATAATGTTTTCAATGCACGTATGGACAAGGCACAATGTCCCTGGCCACAGATTTGCCTTTCTAACTGCAATCAACCACATATGACCATAATGGCAATTGTACACACATACCAAGGATAATAACAGTTAACTCACTGCTAGGAAACTAGATGCAGAGAACGGTACGACACAATATCAATCTGCAGGCCACACATGTTGTGCAACACAAGCCTAGTTTGTGCAGTCCACAAGTACTGTCTCTGTAATCACATATACAACAGACGTAACCTATGGCGCATGCAAAAAGTACGGTGAGCAATTGGGTATACGACTAGATAGGTAGGAGTTCTAATCTCACTCCAGCCAACTTAGTGTGTGTGTGTGTGTGTGTGTGTGTGTGTGTGTGTGTGTGTGTGTGTGTGTGTGTGTGTGTGTGTGTGTGTGTGTGTGTGTGTGTGTGTGTGTGTGTGTGTGTGTGTGTGTGTGTGTGTATGTGTGCATCCCCCTGCAACACAGTGGACATGCCCTCATGGGCTATCTACCTGCAATGGTTATACACCTTGTGTTCCTGTAACTAGCTGCCAGCTTCCAAACTACTCCCTCTACAAGGCCTGATGATGTCATCCACCTTAAGACTGTGGGCTGACTGTCTCACATCAGTTAAAAGCTGTGGTGCATATGATACATACTGTGAGCTATAGTGTAGGATACTAGATAGGTAGGGGTTTTAATCTCATGCCAGCCAACTTGGTGTGTGTGTATATCCATATGGCATAAGTATGATAACATAGATAGGGTTTAGTGTTATTTTATTTGTAGTGGGTAATGTGGCTCCTCAAATGACTGACCACAACAAGGGCTGCTGATATCAACAAACACTATATGTTCTAAACTGATAGTACTAGCAGACATGGTGTGTTGTGTGCATCAGGTACTGTGATCTGTAGTATGTACCAGTACATAGGTAAGTTTTCTAATCTACATAGAGCCAACTTGCACTACGTGTGTGCCTTGGCTTGTCCTGTATCCAGTGAGTGGAAGTGGTGCTAGCCTGAATGTGGCCATGTTTGTGTGTGAGGCTGTTACAGCATTTTACATGTTACAGAGTCATAGTACATGTAACCTTAAATAGCATAATGGCCATACAGCCCTCACAATCAGAGACATCTATATACTCCTCAGTACAGGATCAGCACATATTTCCCCAGTCCAAGAGGAACTCAAGCAGATGCCATCTGTTGAGATGATGGTCATGCTGAGGTGCACTGAGGTCCTCTGTGTACCATTAGGCAAGGTCTGTTTCAAGGGTGTGTTTAAGTCTGTTAGACAAATGTCTCCCACAAGCATGTAGTACTAACATCACATAGTAGGTTAACGTCCTTACAGTGAGTGATCCACCTACTATGCTTCCTACAGATAGGCAGCATATGTACTTCAGAAGGGTTACATCTTGCCCTGTAAGCAAGGCACAGATCACCTCTGAGTAGACTATATGCCACAGGTGGCAATTACACTCATTGCAGATGATCAGCAGTGAGCACATACTGAAGATGTGAAGTGATCTTGTGATGGACCATATTGTTGTGTGCAAGTGCCAGTATAGCTTGAAAAGGTACATCAACAAATGACCATTGCACACAAATATTGGCATGCTGAGGGAAGAGTATGTGGAACGTTATGAGTATGTCACCTACTGATAACTGTGGCCTCAGCTATACCATATGATCCCTGCCATACCACTATAGAGACATGGTGATCTGAGGCACATTAGGTGTAAACCTGTGTGGCCAGGTCTGTCTACCCACTTTTCACCCGAGTATGTACAGCACATGTTGGGACTGATGTGCTACTATCCAGGGACAATATTGTAGTATCTGCACACCACACACACTTGAGCCATTACACATGAAGTTATGGACACAGTGCTGTACCCTTTTATGGACACACAGTACTGTACCCTTTGACGGTCATTGTTTGTTAGAGAATTCACTGTTGTACCAGCTATACCAACAGGTTTCGGGTGTAAATCTCAGACTGTCACTGCTATACTGAAGGTGGCAGCCAGCACAGCTATCATTGTGTAGAATGGCACCCTTGCCATGTCACCACACAGGCATATCGTACAACTGTAGCAACCACACAGGTGCCATGGTACACCAATACACAGTGTAGATAGCATGTCCTATGGAGTCCATGTCATGACTGTACAAATGTAGTCCATCTCCCAAATGCTTTGAAGGGGATGTGTATGTCCCCATACAGGGAGTTGTCAGATCCCACTGTGTACCTCCCACATTGCCATGACAGGAGTAACACATGTCTCCTGTGTTTTACACACCTAAAACATCAATGTGGTATACATAGTACATACTGGGGAGACAGCTATGTAACACAGACAGTACATCCTACATGAAACAGGCCCCCCTCATGCATGTAAAGCATACATCTGCTGTGATACACATCATGTGCAGGTTACACAATGGGATGCAAAACACGACAAGCATAACTAATGTCAGCCAACTGTCTGAACCATTTGCAGGATATTTGTAGATGGTTCAACTCCATCACCACAGCTCGTAGATGTGCAAGTTCTGAACACCCAGGGGACACGTATCAATGGTAGCAGACCTTATCACAAATTAGAAATGCATGAGTACACTGACTGCTGCCATTGTCCTTGTTAGACTGTTATACATGATCCTATGGAGCCATGCACATATACTGCTGTAGCTTGTTGAATTCATATTTCTGCTGTGCTGTCATGCTTTCCTGTGCTACTTTATTGCCACCATGTGTCCATAAGTTATCCCCAAAGAGTCCGGGAACAGAAACATACACAGGTCCATGGCACACCTGTCATTGTATAACAATACTGCTAGTACAACATCATACAACATAAGGAACACAAAAATATGTTGTGTACTCATGATACATGCCAGCATACAGTATCTGTTGGTGACCACTACAAGTGCCATTGCAAAACAATAATGCATTACACAAATACATGTCAAACACATAGTGTCATTTCCCTGCATCGATGGGAAGGATAACAGGGATGTGACACAGGTATCATCACCTGCACAGGGTGTTGTGTGGGGTAGCTGGAGGCCTAGACTGTCCCAAATGGTTGACAGCATGTGTGTGAGTCCGGAAGGGGAGCAGGATAGATGGACCATGGAGAGGTGCCGTGTGTGACTGTATGTGACAGTGGTATGTGAATGTGTGCATGTACACAGTCAAGCTCGGTGCTAGCCCTACACATGTGCATGTTGGACAGCTATAGACCATACATGGTAGAGTTGAAAATTCACCATCTCCTGCCCTGAGCATTGGACTTGGCTATACCAGGAGTTGCACTGGCACCAACATGACCAAGATCAGACATGGTGTTAATAACTGGCAGTGACTGCTGTCTGCTGGGACTGTCCCCCCCACAAAACTGTCCAGGACCATGAGCCCATGGCCTGCCCTGTCATGGTGTGGACAGCACACTCCCCTCTGTAGCACTGGATGTACTGCCACTGTGGGAGCATGACTGTGCATGGCCATGTGAACTCTTAGGAGATGGTGTTGCTGACCTATGTCCATGAGTCTGATGCCCAATTCCAACCAGATGTTCCAGCACAATGTGAGGTCCAAGGCAGACACTGTCTCAGCCCATCTGTTCACTGCATCTGTGAACCAGTTTAGGGTGTCTCCAATGCGGTGGACACAGTCACAGATGTCAGATTGTGTTGCATCCATAACCCTAAGCTTACATCTGGTGCTCCATTTAGAACATGCCTGTGTCTCCATGATGGCCTGAAACATGCACCAAGTGATGCATGATGTGACACCTGCAACAGGTGATGGATGAATAGCAGGCCTCCTACAAGTACCCCTGTCAATCCACCTGTGTGGGACCTCACCAGTTCTTTGGAGCCATAATTGCCACACTACCCTGTGCAATGTCACAACTGTCTGACTGTCCAACATCTGTGGTCTGTGGGGACTGGGTATGAGTGGACATACTGACTGTGTGCAGTGGCAATGGGGGCAGAAGAGGGATGCCAACCTCTGTGATAAATTCAGCCCCCCGACAACCCCATCTGTTCCTTTTCTGCCCTCGCCCACAAAGCACTACCTCAGAACACAATTCAAATTCAACTCAAGACCTTAATAACTATCATTTGAAGTAAATCATGTCAAACATGACCAGTAATATTTACCTTTTACTTACCCAGTATGACATTATAATTGAAAACACAACACATAAAACTCAGTACAACCCTCTTCACAGTATATGGAAATACACATCTCACTGCCTAATGTATTTGCCTTCAACTTGTTGTATTTTAAAAGGCATTTTAGATTCCTTGCGTCATTTACAGCAAGAGCCTTATCTACTCCTACCTGTAACTGCCAAAGTGTATCTGTTTGTTGAACTACACTCCTGTAACTACCCCCTCTGAAAACCTTAGTCACCTCCCCCAGACTGGCAATTAAAAGCATCCTACACACATGATTAAGTGTACATAGGGCATTATTCTGGCCCTTAACCATACTAGACTATAATTGTTCCTTAACAAAACAAGTGTCATACTTATCAGGGGCAGGACCACAGCCTAGAGCAATACCTAATGGACTTGTGAAAACTTGTGGGTGGGTAATGTCAGTACCACTCCATGCTGCAACACAAGTTATTACGTCCATTTATCTCACATTTACAGTAGCTACTGTAGTTGTTGTATTGGTCCAAATTTGTGTATGAGTGTATACCTGAGGTTACACCCCCCAAAGAACAAAGACCTTACCCCCACATACATGCATCTACACTGACTGCTACAGTATCACAATGCTGATCACAGTAAGCTTACCTGCACACTCCTCAGTTGTGAAAACTGTGGCACCCACCTCCATAATGTACGGTGTGATGGATGCCTGGGAGCTGTGGCATGTGCCTAGGTATGCCAGAAATTACTCAGTGGCCGATAGTTGCTGTTCAACTGCAGGCCCTCTGCTGGTAACATCATGATACCTGGCTATATCTACTGCCTGTCAACATGCAGCAGTAATCATATCAGTTGTCCAGTGTCAAACCGGATCATATGTCCTGCCCTGCTGGCCCCTGACATTAACGTCATGGACAAGGTCTGACCACAGTGCAGCCCGCTGTTCCCTATTATGTCTCCCCCTGGATAACAGGATGTCATGATGCTGCCTTAGTCCTTGCAAGATTATCTCATTGTTTGCATCCGAGAAGGGTGGATGTCTTCTGTGGTACATTATTCCTGAAGGACAACACAAGAGGAACACATTACAGGATCAGATACGTGGACATCCACTATTTACAGATACAGCAAGGGCACAATGGCCAGCACTGTCTACTGCTTGCTCACACATGACATAACCCACAGTGTGACAACATACTATGTGTGTGGAAACAACCAAGATAGTACCATTACCAAGGTATTCCCTGTGTGTCATGACAGCATCTGCTGTATGATCATAGACCCAACATTCCAGTCCACTGTTGTGTGTCCCCTAAGGCCAGCCATACAATAATATATCATAGGAGCAGTGCCAGACAAATAGCAGTGTGCTGTAACAACCACTATATAGAGACTGTCCAACAACACCAATGTGCCAGACTGATAACAGACAATGCCACCCAAATGTATTGTACATCACCTATTGGTGTAAGTCAGCAGGGTATCACTGACATTACCACAGGTCTATAGCTGGCTTACTGCTGTAATCCCTATGCCACATACCTCTATCCTCCCATCTGAATCATGTTATACACAAAGAACAGTTACATACATGCTAGAGTGCAGTACTCATCTGTTGAACTATGTGCCTGGTAAAGTTTCACAAAGGCATGCTCTGTGTGAGTAAGGTCTCACACAGAATGGTTCCCCAGAGCCAGATGCCTGCCTTTTAAACATGCTCCCCATCAGCAGATGATTACCTCTAAACCTGTTTGTGGTTCTGAAATGCTAATTGCAGCCAAAACAGCCAATGACATGCAAGCACTGTGCAATATATATAAGGCCTTCATGTAGAGCTGGGCCCCTTTCTTAGCTGTTCAGATGGACAGTACTGGTGTGAGGAGACTACATCAACACAGAAGGTAGGTCTGTAGAAGAAACCTTTACAGAGAACTATGTCTACCACAGGCTGCAGCTGCTGCTGAAAGTAGTAGACAACAAGCTGTAGGTCTATCTGTATCAGCTGTGTCAGCACTGTTGTAGAGGCAGTGCCAGGGTGAAGCAATCATTTACCCTCCAATTAAGGCATGTGTTTAAGGTACGGATGTTAGATGCCTGTGTCAATAACACAGTACTAGGCGACATATTGTACTGCTATAAGGATATGTGAAGTGTGTCCCTACCTGCATGCCTGTGACTTCATGCACTGAAAAGTGGCTATTTAATATGCAATGATTTATATGGATAAAGAGTGTATTAGTGATCCATTAATTGCTGTCTTCACAATAATATAACTGAAATGCAGCACAACACTAGATTTGAACTCATGACTGTGTGTGGCAAAATGTACTGTATACAAGTCACTTAGACTGAGTTACCAAGTGACTGCAAAAATAGGTGTACTTGCAAGTTATATTTGCACACATACAGGCTGTGACAAACATTTTCTACAGGCTTCTGTATGTGCATGGCTTTATATGGATGCATTTCTACATCAGGGTCCTAGTTGCACATGTATTTTGCCATGAATGCCTTAGCAGGTGACTTTCTACATGTTGCTGATAAAAGGGCACATTTACCTCCTATCACAGGCCTCAGTTACATCCATTACCTTGTGGTTGGCTATCTAGTAGTGTACTATTGCACCAGAATCCAAGGTACACTCCCATTGTTTTCTATTACTGTTTATTCTGATTGGCATGGTGTGGTATGGTGCGCAGCTCCACTGAAACATGTCTAATGACTGTAATTGGCAATTACTGTGTTTTGTTTAAACAACCTGTTTTAATTAAGAGTTGTGTGGTGTGGTGGGTTAATGCAGTGTGCTGCAGGTGTGATGGGCTTAGGTCTGAAACATGGCAGAGGTGTTTATTTTGTACATGTGACTTACAATGTTAAAAACACACATACTCATTATAGCTCTGTTTAGCTGAGCTAAGTGAAGCTGCATGATGCGGAGTGATGTGCAGCTCCCCACTAAAAAATATAAAGAAAAGAAAAAAGGGGAGATAGGAAAGTGATGAAATGGGGGAAAAATGTATTGAAAGGTAGGGGGTATGTGCAAGAAAGGTGTAGGAAATAACCATAGCTATACATTTCTTGTAAAGCAACAATTGTGCACTTTGACATATTCGTACATGAATTTGGATTCTCAAACCCCAGTGAGAGGGGTGAGGACAACATAACTCCTTTGTCAAGCCATTTGGACCAAATTATGTGTGTCCAGTGGACACGTGAAAAATGGAGAGCTAGTTATGGGACAATATATTTTATTTTTTGGGACAGATGCCCATTTTTTTTTTAGGTGAGAGTAGAATGTTGGGGAAGAGAGATAGATACATGTAGCGGATGTAAGTTGGGTAGGTGAGAATGCATTTGCAAACAGACAAGACAGACAAGACAACATATAGGGGTTGTATATGGTACATGAGGGGGTGAACACCTTTGACAGGGAGGGTATTGTGGAATCAAGCCTATGTGCCCCCAGATGGCAGCAGCATGACTCACTTCACTTTCCGTATGACTGTCAGCACTGCTACTTCAGTGAACTGAGGGTGGCTGTGCTGGAGGCTGGGCACCAGGGTGATGCTGTCCCACCAGGTCAGCCAGCATGCACTCAATCTGGCTCAAGCATTGGTCACAGCCATGGTGGACTATCCTGTGCATCAGGACAGGTATCTCATCACTGGTGGCCACTTTCCCTCTGCCGCTATTCCCAGATGAGGACTGGACCCTGTCCCCTGGGGCAATACTACCCAACACCACAGGTAGTGCAGGGGCAGCAAAGGCAACACCACCAGTCTGGTGCCTTGGCCCATTGAGGCAAGGAAGGGGGATCAGCCAGAACCAACCTACCTTGACGTGCTGTGGGACATGAGGTAAAACAATATGCTACTGTTAGTAACAACCAAACCATTGTTAGTATTAATAGAATGGAACATCATATTTATTAAGCCAAATACATATTAATGCATATTATGTGCAACAGAACATAATGTAACATAACAGTCAGTATAGTAACAGCATGCCAGTGTGAAGTAAACCATACGGCCAGCAAAACAGCTAGTTTAACAAAGTATGTTAATATTGAATCATAATAAAACATACCAGCAATCAACCACATTTTCCAAAATATAGTTAGTTTAACAAAATATGTTAATATGAAATCATAATATAAAATAACAATAATCAACCACATTTTCCAACATATAATTAGTTTAACAAAATATGTTAATATTAACTGATAATAATACATTACAACATTACAATAGCGAATACATTAAGATAAGGGGTGGGGAGAGAGAGAGAGAGAGAGAAACATTCCATTAGTGTGATTGCAGATGATATCCCTGACAACACTGGTCATATATTACTTCTATAGGTGTGTGCTGACAGTTGTGGTTACAGTGACTACAATTCTCCTTTAGCTGATGTAGCACATACATACCTCTCAAGCTGATAGCATGAGATAATAAGGGGCAAGCACTAACAAATGTAGGTACAGAACTACTCAGAATGGTTTCACATAATATGGACTTATATAAACTACCAGGGTGTTCTGTAAACGGATTTGGTAATACATTGCATTCCAGGTAATAATTTATCTGGTAAACATGTGGCAGATGGATTAGTTAGTTATGATTACATTATGAGAAATCATGACACTTGAGTGGCATGTTTGTGTACAGTAATTAAACTAGACAACCATCATGGCTTAGTTAGCAGGCATGGGAGTAGAACCCACTAGATGTGACTGCAGGGGACATCTGCAAATACTTTAATAATTGACTACAGCAGCATAGTATGGACAAGCAAGAGATGCAGCCATACTGGGATTACATAGTTTTATTTCTGAATCAACAATGTTGATGCTCACATTCCAGCTATTGAGTGTTACATTCTGTGAGATCTAAACACAATATATGCACATAATATGGGCTAACTCACCCATCACATTTTTGTGTTCTTGAGGAGAGAGAAATTGTGAGAATTACTTGACTCATACTGAAAATGTAGTGCTACATAGCACTGGATTTGAACCCAGGAGTGTGTGTGGCAAAATGTACATTGTACAAAGAATTTAATAGGCTGAGCTACTGAAGCACTATTGACTGCAGGATAACTGATACTTGTCTGGAGACCACCTTGAAACATACTGTGAATTGTGCAAGTTACAGCACTTCCTTCTAGCATTCTAGTACTCTTACAGTATCTTACTAGACTAGAGTGCCAATAGAACACAGATGCATGGTATACAACCATACTGCATATATTACTACAGCTTCATTTCAATTTCAAGAATACAGGTGAACACATATTACTGCTATTGATTTGCAATAGCTGTGAAGTCCACACACACACACACACACACACACACACACACACACACACACACACACACACACACTATCCTGCCGTGGAGTGGTCTACCTCACCCATATAACTTTATTATCTGATGTTTGTGGAAGACAAAAGCATTATGTGACCAACATTGGCCTAGAGAAACCCTTGAACAATACTATGTGTTAAGCAATACAGTTTGCAACCATTAGATTTGCATTTTACAACTATTACAGTGTTATACTTGAGTGCAGCAACCTTACCTTACAGACTCAATGCAAATAGCTCTACTGCAATGGGTATGACAAAGCAATTGTGATGTCCACAATTTTTCTTGCTGTTATTAGTATTGTTTCTTGTTTTTATTGAACTACAATTGTTACTATTCATTTATTGCAGTACAGCTCTAATTCTAACTTTATTGCACTACAACTCTAATTCCAACTTTATTGCACTATAGACTTCAATGTATGTACTTTATTGCAGTTAATGCTTTACTCTTTCTTGATTATTGCACTACAGTTGCCATAATACATCCATGCTCACCACTCCCATGGCACAACCTGACCAGGTACCTGGCATAAGACTCAACATTGCGAGCCCTCTCAGCTACAGCTGTTGGATGAGAAGCACACTATTATACATACCAGTTTTGCAGACATTCAGATTACATATTGGTAAAACACAGGAAAAAGTACTTACATACTTGTGGGGCATTCCCTGCCCTTGCTTCTTGGACCCAAGTGTCCAAGGTTCCCCTCTTTTGTCTTTTCAGGTCATTAAGGTGATGATGACACTGCTCATCTATGCGGGGATACCAGTAACACTGAGTTCTCCAGCAAGCCGGTCCCAGACCTCCACTTTACTCTCTGAGCCCTGGAAACTGCCCTACAGCAGCCTATCCTCATGTTTTTTCACAAGGAGCCCAATCATTACCCTGGACTCCTGAATGCCCCAGTGCTGTGCCCGAAAGCACACACCTTCTTGAACACCACCAGCTATATTGACAGATGATAGATTCCAATGGTTTCTGCAGAATTCCCACCTAGTGCATCTTATATAGGCTGTTTTCCCACCCTTACATGTTATTGACCAACATTCAAAAAAGCACCAAGTTGCTTAGCAGTGTGCAAACAGGCCAAGTGGAGCTGAGCAGTGTGCAAACCCACACAGTCATAGTTTAAGTGAAGCTGAGCACCGCACAAACACTGGCAGCCATTGCTATATTTATGAGGTGCTTAGCAGGTTTGAGCACAGTTGTGAAGAGTGCAGCAGAGACATATTTTAAAATCTTGCCCATAATGTGTGCAACAAAAATACAGACTACTTATGACATCCATGCACTTGAACCCTGGACCTACTGCACATACAGCCATAACTCTACCCATTAAGCTACGTGGATATTAAGAAATCTGGTATACCTTCACATATACCACTGAGCTACCTGTTAGCAGTGCTGAGCACTATGCTTGGCTGTGCAAATGCACTTAAACCAATAAATAAATAATTAATTACATCCAGTTTCTAATTTTTGATGTCTGTCAGGTGTCTGACATATATGTATGAGCTCCACTTGGCTTAGCTGTGCTCCACACCGTGCAAATGCCAAATAAAAAAAAAAACCAGAAAATGTCATTATGCTTATTAATTACATCTGATTTCTATATTTAGATGTCTGACAGATGTCAGTTGTCTACATGTGAGTACAGTTTGGTATTGCTGTGCTCTGCACCAGGCTGAGCAAATTTAAAAAATAAAAACAATGCTGATTCAATATCCGTGTTCCTTGGCTCTCCCTCAGCAGTGTGCCATTATTAATATGCATGGCTCGCTGCCGAGAGGGGACTGTGGCCGTGTACATGGATACATTCTGTGTAGGCTGTAGACAGTGCCTGCATGGAGTTTATTAAATCCTAGGATTGGTCTTTTCAAGTCTCCCTCTGCCCCTTCCCTGGCAACCTGTCCCTCACCCTGCATCTTCATTTTCCTATGTTGCACCACATTGTTGCAGACAGTTGGATTATGAAAATCATTCAGAAAGGGTATACTTGGCCCTTCCTTTCCAAGCTACTGCTCTTTGCCCTGTAATCTAAATGTCCTTATTTCCTCCGCTTGTGGAACAAATCTTATCTAAGGGAGTCATAGTACCATTTCTTGCAGACCGTAACTGCAAATAATTTTATTCAAGGATCTTTCTGGCACTAAAGAGAGAAGGGACTAGGAGGCCTGTGTTAGACCTCTCCTTTCTCAGTCTTTTTGTAAAGGTATAAAAATTCAAAATGTTGTCCCTCCAGATCCTGTTACCTCTAGTTCCTTTACTATCTTTCATGGCAAAGCAAGATTTAAAAGATGCTTACCCCCACATTCCCATTGGGTAGCATTTCAAATTTTCAGATTTCTTTTAAAGATTTGCTGTATTTGGCTCACATTGTCAGTTCTCCCACACTCTCTTACTCTTTGGACTATCTAATGCTCCAAGGGTACTTACAAAGTGTCTGGCTCCAGTAATTGCATATTGCAGGCCTTTGATCAGGGCAAGCATCACTTTGATATTTATGTGCTTGCATCTGTCCTTGTTGTCCTTATTTAGATGACTGCCTTATATTTGCAGTCTCCTTTTTCAGTTGTCAAATGTCCTTAGGAAGTGCTCCAAATACTCAGTCTAGGGTTTCAAGTGAGCTTACAGAAATTCTCCCTCATCCCATAACATGGAATGGTTTTCCTGTGTTTTAGATTCTGCTCTTGGAAGAGCTCCTGTTCCTTTAAAGTAGAAATGTTTAAAAAAATTCTTCCTAAGTTTTAAACTCAAAATGAAGTATCTGACAATAAATATCTTGGGATTCTGGGGTATATGACTTCCATGATTCTTATGATTCCATTTGCAAGATTTCACATGAGAAAAATTCAGTGGTGCCTTAGGTCATTCTAGATTCAGTGCCTTCATTCCTTATCTTTCCAGATCTCTATTTTGGGGTTTTGTAAGGAGGGAGGGAGCTTCTGTGGTGCATGTAGAGTGGGTCTCTCAGAATCCAAGTCTCTCTTCCACCTCCTCTTCATTCTGTTATAACAGATGCTTCAGGCCTTGCTTGTGGAGCAATTTCAAAAAGTCATGAAAGTGCAAGTTATGTGGAACTAACAAGGCACAACAAACAAGGAGCTGGCCTGTCTACTTCTTGGGGTATCCCTCCTGCCAAGGAACTGGTAGACATGGTTTTGAAGCAGGCTTGGAAGGAACTGGATGTGATTAAACCAATCACCTACAAGCCTGATAAGATATTAGTTTCTCTGAAAGATAGGCACTTCTTGAGCAAGGGTCCACAGTGGGTTATATGGTGAGAGCAGTGGCCACCAAGAAAAAGCTGTCCAATAAGTGCTGTACTGCCTATACCCTAATAGGGAACCTGGGTGTAGGACATATTTGGAAAGCAAGTGTGTACTTCAGATACCTTCACTTTGAGGGAGCTGAACTACTTGGCTCATGTAACATGCTTTCAGTGGGATTTGACATAGGAATTATCCAAATACCTCTTGGTGTACTTGTCTGAAGATGACATAAAATCAGTAGATCTGCAAATGGCTACCCTCCAGTCCTTGTTGAATGTGTCCATATGCCTTATTTCTAACATAGTTGCTAGTGCATCAAGAGCACCAAGCTAAAGCATAGCCCTGAGTTGGTATACCTTGATGTATTAGTACAACTTTGCACTTTAAGATGTCCTTCATTAATGCTACCTATGATGTGTCTACCCTTTTTAGATCTAAGGTTAAAGAGACAATGTCTAGAAAAGAAGAGGATAGCAAGACATTGAGGAGAATTTACTAAAGCCTACACAGTCTTTTTTATCATGTAGGCATTGTGCCATGCTGCTTACATGAAAGTAAGCAGGTTTTAGATTCAGTAAGTGCTGCTGAGCAGCACGCATGATCGTTTCAACACAGAAACTTCTGTGGCATGCAAATCACCTCATAAGCAGGTGAATCTCATGCAAATGAGGCAGGTAAAGTGATCCAGCAAGCAGATAGGAAGCTCTGCCGACCCCGTATCAGTGTTCATAGTGTACACAGAAAAATTCCGTGTACAGGAATATAGACAGACAAAAGGGGCTGTAAAAATGTAGGTAGATGGACAAAAATAGCATGCCATGTACAGATATCAGCAACACTATCCTCTGTGTGTCTGACAAATTTAAGGAAATAAGTTAAATTAAATTAAATTTTTTTTAATAATCTGAGCATGTTTGCACAGTGCGCCACAGTGCACAAACATGCTTTATAAAAAAAAAACAAAAAAATTAGAAAAACAAAATTAATATCATGTGACAAAAATGTATCACACAACCCTGCATGGAGTATCTGCAGTGGTGTATTGGTGTTGTTGCTAACATGGTAGGGCTTAGAAGCATGTAGTTTCCAGGCTGTGTGCATAGATCCATATGCAAATAAGGTGGAGTTACTGAATATCAAAAAGGAGTAATTGTGTCCAGATATCCCCTTCATGTAGGCAGAGAACCATGTTGTTGTTTACAGAGGAGGTAGTGGAGATCAGGAGAGACTGTGTTTAATGACCTCTAAGCTTATTTCAGTATGTTTGCACAGTGCGCCGCAGTGCAGAGTGTATCCTTGAGGGGGGATGTGCACTCACTTCTAACTTTTGTTTAGCTCAGGGGAGTGAGTTTCAGCATGTTTGTGTAGTGTGCTGCCATGCTGAGCATGGAAGTCTGGGGAGGGTTTCACATTGACTGCTAAGCTTTCTTTACCTATGGGGTGCATGTTTGTTTGGCGTGCCACAGTGGTGAGTGTATCTAAAACCCAGTGACATATTAATTAGTTTTGACCTTTGTTTAACTTAAACTATGGTCATTCAATGATGTCAGTGATATAGTAGGCAGGTGGAATGCATCATAGGTAGCCAACTACAGCAGAGCACTATAAAGTATGCATACAACCTACAATCTGATTTGTCCTCATACTCTGTACCATTGGAGTACAGACTTGGTAATTTTAACTGAGAGAATGCTAGGGGCTGCTACAGGTCTGCTTCAGCTGTATGTGCTAGGTGCCAAACTCAATGTTGCTGCTGCTGACAATAGGCCTAGACAGTGGAGGAAAAGAGTGTTCAAGCCCAGGGTCACCTTACAGGAGCTACATGAGATGGAGATTGTAGAGTGCTACAGGGTGGACAGGGACATAATACAAGAACTCATTGAGCTCTGCCACCCTCAATTCAGACCCAGTGCCAGCAGAAGGGAACCAATCCCAATGGAAACAAAGGTATGTGTAGTCCTTATGATAATATCTACAGGTACTTTCCAAAGATCAAATGGGGATGTGATGGTGGTCTCACAGTCATCTGCTTCCAGGGTACTTCACCAGTTCCTGGATGCCATGCTATCACATGCCAGTGAGCACATTTATTTTCTCCACACACCTTAGGCAAGGGCCAGCAATATGCAACACTTCTCCCATGTAGCACACTACCCTGAGGTACTGGGTGCCATAGATTGCACTCATGTACACATCAAGCCACCGCCCGGTGACGAGGGTAGAATCTATGTCAGCAACAATGGGTACCACTCCATCAACTGCCAAGTAGTATGCAATGCCTAGGGGATTACCATGAATGTGTGTGCTGGCAGCCCTGGCAGTTATCATGACTCTCATATCTGGCATGCATCACAGCTGTATCAGATGTTTGCTAAGAGGTACATAACACATGACCATTTACTGAGGAATGCTGGCTATGCACTGCAATGGTGGATGATGACACCCATTAGAAATGCACAGGCACCCACCGAAGAATGCCATAATGAGGCACACACATACACAAACTAGGAACATCACAGAGCATGTGTTTGGGCTTCTGAAGTCATGGTTTTAGTGCCTTAATATATCTGGTGGATCCCTGCAGTACTCTCCAGCCACATGTGCACATATGTACACAATATGTGTCATACTAGGCAATATGATTCTGCAGAAACAGCTGCAGCAGGATCAGCAAAGGGAAGGGATACACAGCCCCCCACAAATGCCTAGGTCACCACAGCCTCACTCACAGAAGGACTCAGAGGAGGAACCCCCTAATGATGTCCCTGTAGGCAGATGTAGGCATGCCCGGTATGCCTGGATTTGGCTAAGAGACTGCATAGCACATTCACTGACACCCTAGGGCCCTAGGGACTGACACCTTACTCCTACTCACATGCATATAGTAAAATTGTTGATGCCAGACAACCCACACAACCTGTACCTGTCCATGTACTGGCTGTGTACTGCTTGCACTGCATAGAGTCAGCCCTGAACTACAGTCTTGTTAACTGCTGAATTCATAAGGTAAGTCTCTAACCTACACACTACTTGTAAGGATTACTATAAGATGGAATTGTATGTGTGGATATGCTGCAGTTATGCAAGAAAATATAGTGGGCCATGTGGACAAAAGTAACATCCACACGGGATTACAGGTACCCAGTCCAATAGTATGTGTTGTCTAATAATAACTAGGCCTCATGGTTTGAATATGCACTACATCAGTCGAGGGAGATGTTAAACAGTGGGGTCACATGATATTTGGACCACTGCCTATCTCAGCAGATCTTGTGTTGTTCCTCCACCTTCAACACAGCAGTGTTCCCATATAACTGCTTTAACAGTAAGTCAGCAATGGTATATCAGAAGTACAGGCAATCGCAGGGCTGTAACATAGAACTTGATCGCACACTGTATGTCACACATAATGCCAGAATTACAATGTAGCATTATTATGCTGTTGATTGTGTGATGAATGACTCCACTGTGTCTGCCAGCCTGTATGTCTCAGTGGACTAATGAAGTTAGCATGGGTGATGGTGTTGATGCTTCTAATCTGGAAGTAGGCACATCTTTAGCATGTGTGGTGTTATTATGTTGGTGGTTTCACAGACTGTCACTCTCTGTGTGGTGTAACATTATGAACCTCAGTCACATATAAAGTACAGCAGACAGCTGGGGATTGCCGTGGACATTTTGGGGGACATGCAGCACTGCAGAAAAAGGGACAGATGTCAGGGTCTGCAACATACCTCTCAATCTCTTAGTGCAAGAAATCTGTTCAAAGCCCAACAAAATGGGGGGGCACAAATATTGGCATATGTGAAATACTGCTCTCATAAATGTAAACAGTTGCTAAAATAACAGAGTTTGTTTCAACAATTTTCTGAAGGACTTAAAGTCAGATGCTCAAATGTATGTCACTATTTAGTGACTTCAGTCCTAAGTTCATCCAAGTGATTTTCCAGAGACCAAAACTATGAGCCAAAACTCTGGACATTCTGCAAAATTCTGGACAGTTGAGAAGTGTAGTCTGTAACACACAAAATCCCAGAGTGGAGTACAGGTAGGTGTGGCCTACAGTCACTTTATAAGTGCTGACAGTCACACTGGGCATGCCCAAACAGTTAAAATGAGCGCAATGCTGTTACCTCATCATTAGACTGATCTGTTATGTATAGATATGTATATACATACAGACATATACATATACATACCCATCTATCACTATCTCTCTCATATACATAGTATATCTATCACTATGTAGTATCAAATAGATATACACCGATATATATAGCTATATATATGGGTCTATCTGACAACACCGACAGCGCTAAAACACCAACAATGAAATCACCAACACCACAAAACCGAAAGTTCAGAAACACGAAACATCACATACCCGACAAACCACAATCATGACACTCAACAAATAAAACAAATCCCTTGTCCAAAAAGCACACACACAACACAAGCACACCAAAAACCTTACAAACCTACACTGAACCTTACATACACAACTATCTATGCACTAACCTTTACCCAAAACCTAACCCTAAGGTCCGTCACTATCGCACACTCACCTAACCTGCGCCCTAACCCTAACTCACTTAACCCACCCCTAACCCTACAGACCATTGCTATTGCACACTTACCTTGCCTGCACCCTAACCCTGACGTCCGTCAGTACCGCATACTTACCCACTAGTGCTCGTTTGACATGTCGGTGTTCTCAGCATCGAGATACTCAACTGTCGGTCGTCTTCATTGTCGATCTTCCGGTGTTGGTCTTCTTGTCATCGGTGTTTCAAGCTTTTGGTTTTATCAGGTAGACCTATATATATATATATATATATATATATATATATATATATATATATATATATATATATATATGTATATATCACATTGATACAGAGACTCTCCCCATATATCTACATAACACACACATATATATAATGCACACACAGAGTTACATTTATATATATATATATATATATATCCCTGTTAATTACATAAATATGTGTGTAGATGTCTGTATTGTCATACATACCCTAATAATGGTGAGTAAATCTACACTATCACACATCCATACTGTTGCTCAAGGATCCAAACTAAAGGTACAACAGCACATAATTCAATTACCTACAGACCCCTCTGCCTGCTGAATGTCACCACATAGAGAGATGCAGGTGAGCAGGAGGTGTAATGTATAATATTGTCAATGCATGAATGGACAGGGCTCATAGTTCCTTCCCACAGGTTTGCCTATCTAACTGCAAGCAGCCACATATTGCCATACTGGTAAATGTACACACATACCTAGGACAATAACAGTTATCTCACTGCTAGGATGCTAGATGCAGATAACAGTGCGAAGCAATATCACTCTGCTGTTCAACACAAGCTGTGGCATGTGCAATAAGTACTGTGTTCTATAGTGTGTAAGACTAGATAGGTAGAGGTTCTAATGTCAATGCAGGTTACTTGATGTGCATGTGTGTGTGTGTGTGTATACCCTTGATAAACAACTGCCATGCCCTCATGGGCTACCCACCTGCAATGGTTATGCAATTTTTGGCCCAGTAACTTGTTGCTGGCTTCCACACTGCCTTTTTCTACAAGGCCTGATGATGTCATCCCCCTTAAGACTACCAGCTGACAGCATAGTATTAAGACTTAAGCTGGGACAAGTTTGATAAATACTGTGATCTATATTGTGTAAGACTAGATAGGTAGGGGTGCTAATCTCACTCCAAGCTACTTGGTGTGCGTGTGTGTCCTGATGGCATAAATATAATCATCTTTGTAACATTAAAATAAGTAGGGTTTTGCAGTACTTTATTTGTAGTGTGTGATGTGGCCTCCCAAAGGACTGACCACAACAAGGCCTGCTGATGTTATCAAACATAATGTGTCCTGAACTAATAGTACTAGCAGACGTGAGGTGTGTTGTGTGCATCACGTACTGTGATCTATAGTGAGCACTATTACATAGGTAAGTGTTCTCATCTACATACAGAAAACTTGCAGTATGTGTGTGCCTTGGCATGTCCTGTACACACTGATTGGAAGTGGCACTAGCTTCAATGTAGCCATGGTTGCGTGTGAGCCTATTAGAACATTTTACCTCATGTTATGGAACAATAGGATGTTTGAACTTCACTGGCATAATGGCCATGCAACCATACAGCCATAGACATCTTTTGTAGCCATAGTGACAGGATCAGCACTTATTTCCCCAATCCCAGAGGGACATAGACTGATGCCCTGTGTTGAGATAATGGTCACCTAGCTGATCATACAGATGACATGTGGTGAGGTGCACTGATGTGCTCTGTGTGCCATTAGGCAGGGTTCTGTTTCAAGGGTGTGTTTAAGTCTGCTAGAAAAATATCTCCCACAAGCATGTAGTACCAATGTCACAGATGAGGTTAATGTCTTTACAGTGGGTTATCTGTCTAATATGCCTTCTACAGATAGGCAGCATATGCAATAATGCAGGGTCACATATTGCCCCATATGCAAAGCACAGATCACCTCTGTGTAGTCTATATGCCACAGGTGATAATTACACACATTGCATACTATGCCTATTGAATACATACTGGAGATGTGAAGTGACTTTCTGAGGGATCATACTGTTGTGTGCAATTTCTAGTACTGCTTAGAAAGGTACATCACCAAATGGCTGTTGCACTCAGATATTGGCATGCTAAAAGAAGAATACTTGGAGGTTATAAAATACCTCACAAAGAGGATTAACAGCCTCAAACAGATGCCCTACGCAGACCGTCTCAAAAACTCAAGCTTTACTTTTTCGCATATCCCCTACTCAGAGGCGATCTCTGCCTAATATACAAAGTTATGGCAAACCCAGAGCTGTTGGACATGCTCCACGTAAAGAAATTCCTATCCCTCAGAGCTACACGCTCTAGGGACCTAAACCTTGTCACCACAATAAACAGAACATGCTGGAGGGATAGATTACTGTCTCAGAGACTTCCCATACTCTGGAACAAACTACCTATCTATATCAAACAAAGCTCCTCATTAGCACTCTTCAAGAAAAATCCTGATGATTGGATGGGAGATAGGAAATTCACCCTGGGGATCACTTCTGTGGCTCTGCTTGACAGGGGCACAGGAAAATAATTTTCTTGGGTGGCAAAAGCCAGGGTACCATTTGGCTAGGCATATATAGGCCCTAGGGCCAATAGCCTAGTACCTACCTGTGAACCTATGAACCTATGTCACTTACAGGTGATTCTGGCCTCAGCTATGCCATATGATTCCTGCCATACCACTGTAGAGACTGGGTGATCTGTGGCACATTAGGTGTTAACCTGTATGGCCAGGTCTGTGAGCCCAGTTCATTCACCCCTGAGTATTTAAATCACATGTTGATATTGATGTGCTACTTTCCAGGTATATAGTTCTAACTGATGGAGCTCATACTACATATATATTTGCATGGAGTTTATGGCCATTACTATGTCAACAGGCATGTGTTCACAATACCCTCTTGCAGGATAGTGACATACCACAGAGACTCTGAGTGCTCACAATTTTCAGGCATCAATCAACACTGTTAGCCACAGTCAGTAGTCACATGTATTGTGGTTGAATGGATTCCAGGCAGTAGAGGACCCAGGAATGCACCCTGTTGAGCACAGCTGTTGACTGATCAGCTATTAGAGGTGGAGTCCCTATGTTGAATATCCAGCAATGGGCCACTTAGTGACCCCTACAATGATAGTATCATGGATGCCTGAGTGCTTTGTAAATATTACCTGAGCAGGGGATATAGTCAGATGGCTTGGCTGAGTCTAGAGGGTTGTATGCCCTGATGTACCCACACCCAGGTCCATGGTGACTGCCTTGGAAATGTCCACCACATGTAATAGTCATGCTCTCCGTGTCACATCCAAACTGTGTACAGTCAACTGTGTGTAGAACACATATATGTGTGCTGATCAGCTCCATGATGATAGCCTCTACAGCCATACAGAAATAGATACTTAGACAAAGAGGTGTATAGTTATGTCGGTCAGTGGATGCACCAAACTCTGTGCAAGGGTATAACAGTTGTTGTTGTCCACTCAGCTGGTGTGCAGCTAGCAGTGTTGATATGATTGCAAGGGTGTCCCAATGGTAATAGTCATCCTTGTCAGATAACATGTGGGATGCAGCCTGGAATGTTAGCATGTGTCATACATATTGTGTATCTTCCAATGAGAGACCAGTTATGAACTGTCTGTAAATATGGAAGTTATGGGACAGGTTGTAGGAATGTCTTGTGTCACATATGGTGGGGACAAGAGAGTGTACTTGACACAGACAATGTGGGTGTACAGGTTAGGTATGAGTCCAGACCCATCATATGTGGCATTATGACATATGAAGTCACTGACATTATGGGCCTGTCTTTTGAAGTCACACATGTAACTACACTGTATGTTGTGGTTCTGCTTTGCATAGATGGCTATTTTTGTCACTTACCATGTCTGCTCAACATCACAACAACACTATGTGGTCCTTTTAGCTGAGGACGTAGTGCCCCTATGTTGGGGGGCACACTCATCACAACTGTCACACAGCACTGTCCACCTGTTATTGAACAGCCTGCTAATGGCAGGCGTCCATCAGTCAGGTTTGCTGAGCCATGATGAGACTGTGTCTCTCCTGTCAAGTACAGCAGAGTTCATGCCATTGTAATGCTAGTGACATAATGCATGTGTGTAGAACCCTGCATACTTGCCTGTCCCATCTGAAGGGGGAGGTACAGTTACACTATGTCAACTATCCCACAGGAGGTAATAAATGGCTGTCTTGATGAGCATGTCTGTATTATCTGCAAGGGGGTAATTGCCAGAAGTTCTAAGAAGACTGATCTGTGGCTAGTTCCCACCAGGGAGGACCTCACATTGAGGGGCTGTACTGATCACACATATTGGTAAACACATGATACACTACACTGGTTACTCATATAGGAATGTCACAGCACTGCTGCAGGGCATTGTAGGTAAGGACCTAGACCATCATTTGGGCAAGTGAGATGCAGCACAATAAACAATCCAGTGTGTACATATTACACTTCCCTATCGTGTTTGTCTGTGCTCTGTACAAAAGCCTTGCATGACTCTCATCCTGTAACATGCTGGAAGTAACTGCAACACTTACTTACATGGAGGACAACTAGCAGGTAGTGCCAAGTGGTCTCCCCAGATCTCTGAGTCATGTCACCTGAAATGCCATGATAGTATATAGCATGGATACGAGCACTGAAACTGTCATACACCTAGTGACACTGGACCAAACACTGTTACTTTTTCTCAAGGCCATGTCTTGCCTACTGACTGTAACCAGCATAGCCCATTGACTGTTACACTATGCATTAGATATCAGGCATATGTCTTACTCCACCAACCATGTCCTGACAAGGTGTATGACAATATTAGGCCAGCAGGCCTTGCTGGAAACTGTGTACATCATGTTCAGAGTATTATGTCTGCTGGTGGATAGACAAGTATCTGACATTCATAATCTGGGAAGATAGCAGTAGATGACCTGCACTGCAATGACTCCAGTCACCATTGGGGTTCACCATCCTCCATTACTGGCATACCCCATCTACCTATTCCCTCTCTGCAGTCACATCCACTCTCAGTGACCTCTGACTGAGTACATTAGCAGGTGATTGCATATTAGAAGCTGTCATAGATTCCCACACAGAACCAACAGTTATCCAGGATGGCCTTAGACACAGTCAGTTGTACTTGAGCCACTGACAAAGACTAACTGCCAGCGACTGCACAATACTGTCCTGTAGGACAACATCCACCCATGCAAAATATTGTAGTGTCTGCACACCACACATTGTTGAGTCATTACACATGGAGTTATGGACACAGAGAGTAATGTAGCCTTTGATTCTCACTGGCCGGTAAAATGTGGGTTTGCATTCACTGCTGTACACCCTACACCAACAGGCTTGAGATGTAAATCCCAGACTGCCACTGCTATACTGAATGTGGCAGTCATCACAGCTATCATTATGTGCAAATACACCCTTGCTATGTCACTACACAAGCATATCATACAACTGGCACAACAGCCACACAGGTGCCATGGTACACCAATACACAGCGTAGATAACATGTACTATGGAGTCCATGTCATGACTGTGCATGTGTAGTCTATACTCTAAATGCTTTGGGGGATATGTCTGGCTCAATACAGGGATGTGTCGGATCCCACTGTGTAGCCCCCACGTATCCATGACAGGATTAACACACCTACACCATCACTATGGTAAGCATAGTACATGCTGGAGAGACACATATGTAACACAGACAGTACATACGCCCTACATGAAACAGGATCCCCATGCATGTGCAGCACACATCTGCTTTGGCACAGCATGTGCAGTTTACAAAATGGAGTGCAGAACACAACAATCATAATGGGTTCATATGTTCATAGGTAGGTACTAGGTTATCGGCCCAAGGGCCTAAGTAAGTCTAGCCAACAAGGTTTTCTGGCTTACTCCACCCAAGAAAGTTAATTTCCTGTGCCCCTGTCGAGCAGAGCCACAGAAGTGATCCCCAGTGTGTATTTCCTATTTCCCATCCACTCATCAAGATTTTTCTTGAAGAGTGTTAATGAGGAACTTTGCTTGACATAGATGGGTAGCTTGTTCCAGAGTATAGGAAGTCTCTGTGACAGGAATCTATCCCTCCAGCATGTCCTGTTTATTGTGGTGACAAGGTTTAAGTCCCTAGAGTGTGTAGGTCATAGGGATTGGGATTTCTTTAGGTGTAGCATGTCCAACAGCTCTGGGTTTAACATAGCTTTATATGTTTGGCAGAGATCTCCTTGGAGTAGGCGATATGCTACAGAGTAAATCTGGAGTTTTTTGAGATGGTCAGTGTAGGGCATCTGTTTGAGGCAAGTAATCCTCTTTGTGAGATACTTCTGTGGCCTTTCCAGCTGCTGCAGATGTCTTGTGAGATACATTCCAAAAGGGGCATTGTTCTCTATAATGGGTCTAATGAGTGCCAAGAAGAGGGGAACAATGACCTCTTTTTTCCTGGATGAGAACCCTTTTGTGATGAGGTGTGCCACATAGAAGGATTTCCTGACTACTGTGGCAATGTGATTGTCAAAGGAGAGACTACTGTCCACCTGGGTCCCAAGGTCTCTTATTACACATTTGGCGTTAAGTAGACTGCTGTTTATGTGGTAGTTCATGGGTACAGAGTTTTTACCAAAGGGGATGACAATGCACTTTTTGGCATTGAGCTTGAGGCCATGCCTCTGAAACCAGACATCTGTCTCAGTCAGGCCCTTCTGTAGGATGTCCACATCAATTGGGGACTCGACTATGGCTCCCAGTTTGCAGTCATCTGTGAACTTCATTAGCCAAAGACCTTCTGTGTTAGCCTGTACTTCAGCAAAGTAGATACCAAACAGGAGAGATCCCAGGACTGAACCCTGTGGTACTCCACTTGTCACTGGTTTGAAGTCAGATTTGGTGTCTGCAACTTTTACAGTGTGAGATCTGTCAGTGAGCCAGTTGGCAACACATCTTGTGATGTAGGGATTTATACCTAGTTTAGTGAGTTTAGCTATAATTCCAGAATGGGGGATGGTGTTGAAAGCCTTGGCGAGGTCAAGATAAGCTGTGTGAACCACCTTACCCTCGTCTATGGCTTTGGTGACTGCCTCAAAGAAGTCAATCAGGTTCAGAAGGCATGCTTTGCCTTTCACAAACCCGAACTGGGATGAGTCCAGAGCTTGGAGGTTACCAATGTCTTTGTTTATGAGTTTCATGATGATATGTTCCATGGCCTTGCAGAACAGGCTCATCAGTCTAATAGGGGATAGTTCCCAGGATCAGTGGTGGCTCTCCCTTTGTGGAGTGGGATAACTGTTGCTGTGCAACATTCAGTAGCCACAAAGCCTGATGTGAGACTATGATTGAACATGGTGCTTAGGTTGGAAGCCAGTTCATTCTGAATTTCGTGTAAAATGCAGCCTGGGATGTTGTCCGGTCCCATGGATGCTGTGTTTTTGGTTTTAGATAGTGCAGCTTTTACCTGCATATATGTGATTACAGGGACTCTGCATTCTTCCTGTATAGATATGGGCCCTTTGGGGGTTGAGAGGGGGTAAAGTTAGCACTGAACTTATCTGCCAGGATATTGACAATATCAGTTGGTTCTGTAATTTTCATGCCATTGTGCTGTAACAAAGAGCAGATCTGGGTATTGCCATTGAGATTCAGTGGTGATTTTGTTTTCGTAGCTAGCTTTGGAGGATCTTATAAGGGATCTCAGCTTCTTACTGAGGCTGACCAGGGAGCTCCTCCACTCATGGGATTTTATTCTCTTTTTCAACAGTTCCTTCCTTCTGTTGTAGAGTTTGTTTATGGCAGGGGACCACCAGATTGGCTTAGTTTTTTTTTTTGGAGGATAGCATCTTGGTTCTGTTTGGGATAGCACGATTCATGCACTCGTGTAAGTGCTTATAGTGTGCATTTGTGCAGGCTTCAGCAGTCATAACTGTATTGTCCATCTGCATGGGAGTCATGAAGATCGACACTTCGTTCTTAAGAAGCATGAAGTTGGCTTTGTAGAAATTTTGTACTGTGGTTTCCTTAATGGTAGGTGGTGGCGGGATGCAGATATCTAGGGTGATTAGCTTATGGTCAGATCTGATCAATGAGGAGTTGACTTCAGGTTGACTTCGGAGGAACACCGGTCACTCATGTTTGTAATGACTAGGTCCAGGATATTGTTGCCCCTGGTGGGGGTGTGGATAAGTTGATCCAGGGCATTGGAATTTATGAATTCCAGAAAGCATTGAGAGAAGGAGTTATACATGAGTAGTTTTCCCAGTTAATGGTGGGGTAGTTGAAATCACCCATTATTAGGGTGTTTGGTTGAATCCTAATATTTTTCAGTATATCAAGAAAAAAGGAGTAGGAATCCTGGGGCATGGTGGGGGATCTGTAGCAAGCTACAGTTTGGACTGCAGTTTTGCCCTGAGTTAGTTTCACTTGGATAACCTCGGATGCATTATACTGAGCAACTAGCCTGGAGGTCTCGATATCCTTAATGAATATGGGCACACCTCTACCTTTGGTGTTCTGGTCCAGGTTAGATGGCCAAAAAGTGTGATATGAATCATAGCCTGTTAATTCAGGGATGCTCTCTAGAGCCTTGAACCAGGTCTCAGTCACTGCACAGATATCAATGTTCTCCATTTTAAGGAGTGCCTCAAGTAAGTGCATTTTGAGATTTAGACTTCTAGCATTGAGTAGCATTACCCTCAGTTTTTCTTGCCTGTTCCTGTTATGGTGGTAAATTTGTCATTTGAACCTTGCCTAAAAAGGCACTATAGAGACAGCTAGACCCTTAGCCAGTATCCAAAATCCCAGGGGTGACAGGTGCAGGCCATCTCTGGCAAAGCATCGTGGTCTGTCGACCATGTCATCCCAGGCAGACAGACACTGGATCCCCTTAGAATGACACCAGAAGCTTAGCCAATTGTTGAAGTAAATAATTTTGTCCTTGCACTGTGGTAACATTCTGGGCAATGGCAGATGCTACTCAGGGCTAGGGTCATACCTGCCTGGGCTACAAGATTGGAGAGCTCTTCCATGTCTCTTTTCATGTAGTCCAGGGAGGTACATCTCAGGTTGTTCACACCAGCATGGACAATGACAGAGTCATATTTGTGCTTGTTGTGGAGTGACCTGAGTGTGCGGGTTATGTGGAAGATTCTGGCACCCGACAGGCAGCTGACAGTAACCTTCTCCTTGTTTAGCCTGGTGAATGGGACATCATTGTGCCTTACTATAGAGTCACATATGACTAGTGTGTTGGGTACGTTGTTTTGCCTTATGGGCTGTGGTTTATTGGCACACTGAGTCTGTGGGCTATGTGTCATTTGGGTTGTGTTGGAGGTGGAGGTTACTTGTGTTTCTGCTTTGGAAGTCTCTGTTGCTTGAGCAGATTATTATTGAGAGCCTCTGTGAATGGTTTTGTGTTTCTATGTGTGGATTTTGGTGGTGCAGGTTTAGTGGGACTATGTGATCAGTGTGGTGTGGTGCAATTGTTTACCTTCTCCTCTTGACTGTCAAGTTCAGTCTTGGTTGGAGAGAGCTTTACCTCCGGTTTGGCTAGATAAGAGCATCTCTCACAGGTTGTGGTGTTGGATTGTAGGAGGAGAGAGTTGTCTGTGTACATGAGGCAATTGCTATTTTGCCCCAAGATGCCCACATTTATCAGATAGACAGTATAGAATACTGGGAGTTGACCCTTGGACATGCCTGAATAAAAAACTACTTTCCTCTAGACAAGTGAGGAAAGTGAGTATAAGAGCTGTTCTTCTCTAAGCAAATGAGGAAAATAAGTACAAAAACTGTTTTCCTCTAGGTAAAGAGGAAGTTTGAGTGCTGTAGTAATTTGTAGCTTATTTAGTGCTAACAAATTCTGAACAAGTGCTGAGCAGGAATAAACAAATTCAAGTGCTAAAACTAAGAATCTGCACCTGGATATTGTGGTAGATAGGCTACCTAGTGCTTAACACTCTCACTGATATGCTAGAATGTTTCCCTCCAGCACAGAAAGGCTTGGGGGGCTCAGAAGCTAACAAACAGTCCTGGGTGTAGCAAATCTGTATCTGGACTCGGCTAGTTACAGGAAAGGTAGGAAACGCAGGCTTTTAAACCAGAAAGTTGAAAGAGATGGAAAAACTGCCCAAACAGCCAATAAACTACAATTTCTGGGCCAGAAACCACTCTTGTGGTAGATAAGCTACCTAGTGCTTACCAGTCCCATTGATAAGCTAGAAGGCTTCCCTCCAACACAGAAAGGCTTGGGGGGCTTAGAAGCTTACAAGCAGTCCTGAATACAGCACATCTGTATCTGGACTAGACTAGTTACAGGAAAGGTGGGAGATGAGCGCAAACGTGGGCTTTTAAACCAGAAGGTTGAAAGAGATGGAAAAACTGCCCAATTGGCCAATAAACTACAATTTCTGGGCCAGAAACCACTCTTGTGGTAGATAGGCTACATAGTGCTTACCACTCCCACTGATATGGTAGAAGGCTTCTGTCCAACACAGAAAGACTTTGAGGGCTCAGAAGCTTACAAACAGTCCTGGTTACAGCAAATCTGTATCTGGATTAGACTAGTTGCAGGAAAGGCAGGAAGCAAGCTTAGAAATTTTTTTTTTGGAAAGTGGAAAGGGAGAAAGGAGAAACAGAAGCTAATTCAAAATTAAGGACCTAAGTGACTTGCCCTTCACAAACTTTCTATTTTAGGTAGAATGAGCTAGTGACACTAGACTGGAATAGAATGGGATAGAGCTGAACAGATGGGACTGGTAGGAGTGTCTGAAGTCAAAATATGATCTCACTGTACTCGGTTGAGTGAGCAAATGAGATAGACCCAGGAGGAGAGTTCAAACACAATTTACAGGAGGGGCGGGCAATTCAAAAGCCACCAAGACTAATACCAGAACAAGAACAGGGAGGGCGAGTGGGAAACTAACTGCAGAGACGGAGAGAGACCACAGTATTCTATGAAACAATTAAATAGAAACATAAATAACTACAGAGAGACACAGACCACAGTAGTCAATGAAACAATTAGACAGAAAAATAAAATGCAGTACAATCTTTAACACTGCAAGTTTGTACTTAACTCAGCTAGTAATGCAGTTGGTTGTAGGTATGTAGCAGAAGCCAAACAACTCAGATATTGAGCAGTGTGTAGGGTGTCAGGCAACTGTCTGTACTGGACACATAGTATCTGTAGATGGGTCATTCCTGTCACGACAGCTTGTAGATGCATGAGTTCCCAAAACCCTGGTGACACTTACCAAGGGTAACAGATCTGTTCACAGATTAGGGATACAAGAGTACCCTGAATGCCACCATTGTTCTTGTTAGCCTGTTATGCACATATGAATCTATGGAGCCATGCACTTATAGCACTGTATCTTGCTGAACACATATTTGTGCTGAGTTGACATGCCATCCTGTGATGCTTTATTGCTGCTGTGTATCCATAGGTTACACCAATAGACTCCTGAAACAGAAACATAAACAGGTCTATTACACACCTGTCATCATGTAACTATACAGACATTACAAGATCAGGTACACAAAAGTATGTGGTGTACTCATGACCGATGCCAGAGTATAGTATCTGTTAGTAACCACAACAAGTGGCATGGCAAGACAACAATGCATTACACAAGTACATGTTAAGTAATATAGTCACCCTGTGCATCAGACACATAGCTTCATTTCCCTGCATCGATTGTGAGCATGACAGGGATGTGGCACAGGTATCATTATTTGCACAGGGTGTTGTGTGGGGGGACAGGAGGCCTAGGCTGACCCAAAAGGTTGACAGCATGTGTGTGAGTCAGGAAGGGTAGCAGGTAAGATGGACCATGGAAAGGTGCTCCATGTGTCTGTAGGTGACCTGCATTTGACAGTGGTGTGTGAGTGTGTGCATGTACACAGCCAAGCTCTGTGTTTGCCCTACACATGTGTATGTTGGACAGCTTTGGACCATACATGGTAAAGTAGACAGTTCATTGTCTCCAGCCCTGAAAACAGGAACTGGTTCTGCCAGGAGTTGGCCTGGCACCTCCATGCCCAAGGTCTGATGTGGTGCTAGTACCTGATGGTGACTGCTGTCTGCTGGAACTGTGTCTCCCACAGGAATGCCCAGGACCATGAGCCCATGGTCTGTGATATTGTGTTGTGGACAGCACACTCCCCTCTGTAGCATGATTTACTGCCACTATGGAAGTGTGATTGTGCATGGCCATATGGACTCTCAGTAGATGGGATTACTGACCTACATCCATGAGTCCGACACTCAACTCCAACCACACTTTCGAGCACAGACAATTTGCAGTCCAAGACAGACACTGTCTCAGCCAACCTTCTGTCCACTACACTAGCCAACTGATCCAGAGTGTCCCCTATGTGGTGGAGGCAGTCATGGATGTCAGACTGTGCTGTATCCATAACCCTAAGCATGCAACTGGTGTTCTGTTCAGGATGTGCCTGTGCCTCCATGATGGCCCAAAACATGCACAGAGTGACCCATGATGTGACATCTGCAACAGGTGGTGGACAGACAGTAGGCCTCCTACAAGCACCCCTGTCAATCCGCCTCTGTGGTACCTCACCAGCTGTCTGGGTATGCCCAGTGTATGCACTCACTTGAGCCATAGTTGTCACACTTTCCTGTTCAATGTCCCCACCCTCTGACTGTTCAATATCTGTGGCCTCCAGGACTGGGTACGTCTGGGCATACTGACTGTGTGCAGTGACAATGGGGGCAGAAAAGGGATGTCTACCTCAGGAACAGATTCAGCCCCCAACACTCCCACCTGTGTCTCACTGTGGCCACCATCATCATGAGTGTCCGAAGAGACACTGACATCAGACCATGAAGGGGACAGAGACCAACCCACACGGTCACCTGTGATAAGAAAGAAAAAAGCAGTGCATGAATACTTGCACTATTGTGTAAAAAAATCCACCAATACTCATAATAACAAAGAACCACTGAATTAATGGTCACATTTTTCCTCTCTGCTTTAGTCCAAAATAGACTGCCACAGAATAAAATACACATTCAACTCAAGACCTTTATAACAATTACTTCAAGTAAATCAAGTAAAACATGTCCAGTACAATTTACCTTTTTATTAAACAATATGACAGTATACCTGATAAAACACATTAAAACCCAGTATAACCATCATAACAAATATATTGATATACACATTTCACTGCCCGATTTAATGTCCTTTTAACCTTTTGTGATTTAAAAGGCAGTTTAGAGTAAATGCCTCATTTAAACCAGGAGGCTTATCTTGTCTTAGCTGTTGCTGCCAACATGTTTCTATTTGTTCAGCTATACTCCTGTGATTACCCTCTCTAAGATCCTTATGTACATGTTCCAGAATGGAAAATAAAAATATTCTACCCTGTTTACACATGACATTATGTAGAAATAGGGCATTATTCTGGCCCTTAACTTTAACAAAATGTAAATGTTCTTAACAAAACAGTGTCATGCTCACCAGGAGCAGGATCATGGCCTTGGCCAATACCTGACAAACCTGTGAAAAGTTGAGGGTAAGGTAATGTCAGTACATCCATTTAGCTCACATTTATGGTACCCACTGTGATACTGATTGTATTGGTCATTTTCTGGGTATGAGAGTACAACTGAGGTAAACCCCCACCAAAGAACTAAGGCCTGACACCCATGTAAAAGTGTGTACAGCCTGACACATTAACTGCTACAGTATTACAATGCTGATCACAGTAAGCCCACCTGCATGCTCCTCTGCTGTGGTAACTGTGGCACGATGTATGGTGTGTGCCTAGATTCACCAGGAATTCCTCAGTGGCTGTGTGAGGTTATTCCACTGCAGGCCCTCCACTGGTGATGGCACAATCCCAGGCTACATCTGCTGCCCTTCGTCATGCTGAATTGATAATGTCTATTTCATGGTGTCCAACCTGCTCATATGTCCTGCCCTGGTGGCCCATGCCATTCACATCACGGACCAGGTCTGCCCAAAATGCAGCCTGCTGTTCCCTATTTTGCCTCCCCTGGACAGTAGGATGTGATGATGTTGCCTTAGTCCTTGCAGTATAATTTCATTTTCCGCATCAGACAAGGGTGCATGGCGTCTATGATACATGATTCCTGAAAGACAAAAAAAAAACGAGAACACATTATAGGGTCACATCCATGGAAGTACACTATGTAATGATACACCAAGGACAAAATGGCTGGCACTATCCACTGCTTGCTCACACATGTCATACTCTACAGTGTTCAAACATACTAAGCATGTGGATACAACTGAGGTAGTAGCAATAGTCAGGTATTCCCGTATGTGCCATGACAGATAGTGCTGTATGATAATACATCCAACACTTGGGTCCACTGTTGTGTGCCCCCTATGGACAACCCCCCACTAATACATCACAGGAACAGTGCCACACAATTAGCAGTGTGCTTTTACAACCACTATAAAGGGACAGTCCAATGAGACCAATGTGTCACAATGACAACAGATAACGCACCCATGATGTATATATAGTACATCCTGTGTAGGTGCAAGACAACAGGAGATCAATGACATGTCATTATCACAGGTCTATGACAGGCTTAATGCTGTATTCAGTAGTCCCCATATGTCTATTCACCCATCTGCTTCCTGTTGTACACAAAACCGGTTACATACCTGATGGAGTGCAGTACTCCTCTGTTGATATGTGGTGATAGTAAAATTTTCACAAAGGCATGCTCTGTGTGAGGAAAGTCTCATACAGACTGGTTCCCCTTAGCCAGCTGCTTGCCTTTTAAACATTCTTCTCAACAATCAGGTGATTGCCTCTAAACCAATCTGTGGGTCTAAAATCCTAACTGCAGCTAATACAGCTGATTTGCACTATCATCAGCCAATGTACAATATATAAGGCCTTCATGTAGATTAGGGCCCCTTTCTGATTTGTTGTGATGGGAATTACTGGTATGAGGAGACTACATTGTCACAGAGGGTAGGTCTGTAGCAGATACCTTACAGTAGGATGTGTGTACTAAAGGCTGCAGCTGCTGCTGATGGTAATAGACATAGGCAGAGAGTGTGAACACTTTGGAGGACAAAAAGCTGTAGGAGTAACTGTGAGAGCTGTGTCACCTTTGTTGTAGAGGCAGAGCTAGAGTGATGCTACCCTTTTCACACCAAATAAGGCATGTGTTTAAGGTAAGTATGTTAGACAATGGTATCACTAACAGAGTACTAGTCAACATGTTTGGTGTGTTCTTTGGTAAGATGGTGTATACATATAAGAACATGTACACAATTTGGGCAACTGCCAGGCCATGTGTTACAGTCTGTATTGTTTTGCAGTGAGTATGAGGGCAGACCTTGTTACAAGCAGGGAATTCCAATGTGTCTGCACAGTGACCTTTGAAGGATTGTGTGGTGCACTCTGATATTAGTGACCCTTATTTGCAGTACCTGCATTGACATTCTGTGTGAATGCATATTAATGCATGAAGTGACACTTTATGCACATGTAGTTTTACTATAGGGATATGTGAAGTGTGTCCCTACCTGCAGGCCTGTAACCTCCATCAGTGAAAAGCAGACATGTCATTTGAAATGCATTGTGTGGATAAAGACTACATGACTTAGTCATTAATTGCTGCCTTCACAATACTGTAAATTCACTTCTATACACCACTGTATTTGAACCCAGGACTGTGTGTCGCAAAATGTACTATTTGCAAGGTATTTAACAGACTGAGCTACTGAGTCACGGCTGCAGTAGGTGCGTTTGCAAGATATATGTGCACACATACAGGCTGTGACATTCATTTTCTACATCTATCAGTATGTGCATGGGTTTATATGGATGTATGTGTGCACCAGGGTCCCTGTTGAACATTTATCATTAATACCTTAGCAGGTGTCTTTCTATATGCTGCTACTGAAGGGCACCTTTGCCTGTTATCACAGGCCTCACTTACATCCATTCTTATGTTTTTGGCTTTCTAGTGGTGTACTATTGCACCACAGTCCAAGATACACTGCCATTTTTTCCATTACATTTTAAGCAAGTTTGCGCTGCATGGCTTGATGCACAGCTCCACTAAAACATGCTTAATGACAGTAACTGGCAATTACTATGTTTTCTTTAAACCACCATTTTTAAGTAAGAGTTGTGTGGCATGACAGAGTACTGCAGTGGTCTGCAGATACAATGATCTTGGGTTTGAAATATGGAATAGGTGTGTATTACAAGTTTAAAACCACTTATAGTCAATATAGCACTATGTAGCTGAGCTGAGCGAAGCTGAGTGTCATGGCACACCATGCAGCTCCATGCTACAAAATATAAAGAAAAGAAAAATGGGGAGATAGGAAAGTAGTGAAATGGGGTGCAATCAGGGGTAAAAACATACTGAAAGGCAGGCAGGGATGTGCAGGAAGCGTGTAGGAAAGAACCATAGCTTTCCATTTTTTATACATCAACAACTGTGCATGTTGACACAATTTGTACATGACTTTGAACTCTCAACCCCAGAGAGAGGGGTGAGGACAACATAACTGCCTTGTCAAGCCAATTTGACAAAATTATGTGCATCCAGTGGACACATGTGAAATGGAGAGCTAAGTATGGGATAATATTGTTTTGGGGGGACAGGTGTCCATTTTTTTAAGGTGAGAGTGGAATATTGGGAAAGAGACAGATTCTTGTGGGGGAGGTAAGTTGAGTAGGTGAGGATGCATTTGCAGACAGACAAGACAAACAAGACAGCAGACAGGGGTGGTGTGTGACAAAGGAGGGGGTGAACACCTTGGATAGGGAGGGTGTTGTGGAATCCAAGTCCCATGTGCCTCCAGACAGCAGCAGCATGACTAACATCCCCACCCATGGGACAGTTGGCAGTGCTGTTTCACTGCCCTGGGGGTGGCAGTGATGGAGGTTGGGGACTGGGGCAAGTGTGCCCCACTAGGTTGGCCAGCATGTTCTTAATCTGGTGTAGGATTATCCTGCACACCAAGACTGGCAGCTCATCCTGGCTGACAACACCCCCTCCACCACTGCTCCCAGAGGGAGACTGGGCCCCATGCTGTGGGGGTGGTACTACTTGATGCCTCAGGTAATGCAGGGGCAGCAAAGGGGGCACCACTTATCTGGGTCCCAGACATGCTGGGACCTGGTGCCATGGCCAGTTGAGGCAAGGTAGGGGGATCAGCTAGAACTGGTCTACCTTGACATGTTGTGGTGAAAGAGGCATAGCAATATGTTAAAGTTAATAATAACTAAACCATTGTTAGTATTAACACACTGGAACATCATTTTCATTCATCCAAATACATATTAATGTGTAGTATATGTAACACAACAGTAAATAACATAACAGTCAGTATGGCAACAGCATGCCAGTAAGAAGTAAACCATAAGGGCAAGAAAATAGTTTAACAAAGTATGTTAATAGTGAATTTTAATAACACTTAACAATATTACATCACATTTTGCAAAAATATAGTTAGTGTATCAACATATGTTAATATTAAATCATAATAATAAATGACAATAATAAATAAATGAAAATATGGGGTGGGGAGAGCAAGAGAGAAAAACAATCCACTACTGACAATGCAGACTATATCCTTGAAAACACTGTTACTAAATACTCTACAGGTGTTTAGTGTCAGTTCTGAGTACAGTGACTACAGTTTTCTTATAGCTGATGTAGCACTTACAAACCTCTCAGGCTGTTAGCATGGGTTAGTATGGGTCAAGCAATAACAAATGTAGGGACACTGCTACACAGAACACTTTTACATAATGTGGACGCCTATAACTGCCAAGGTGTTCTGTAAGCAGATTTGGTAATACATTGCATTCCAGGTAATTATTTTTCTGTTAATCCAGTGACAGATGGATTAGGCAGTTTTAGTGATATTACATGAAATTGTGACACTTGAGAGGCATGTTTGTGTACAGTACATAATCTAGACATGTGTCATGCCTTAGTTGGCAGGCCTGGGACTAGAACCCAATACCTGTGACTGCAAGGGGCATCTACAATAAATTTAACTTTATTAGTATTGCTGATAACTGTCTGTGAAATGTTAGCATACTCATATCTGCTCATAACATGGCCTATCTCAACCATATACCATATACCATTTATTCCTGGAGTAGGAGAAAAAGAGAGCATTACATGACTGAATTTGTTTTGCATTGCTGAACCATTACAGTGCTATACTTCACTGCAGTGACAGTAGAACACATATGCATAGCATACAGCCATACTGTATTTAATGAAACAAATCTCTTTCAAGATCAACTTTGTGCTTAACACTTTATTGGTATTGCTGATAAGTGTCTGTGACATGTAACCACAATCATATATGTTAATAACATGGGCTACCTCACCCATATAACTTTTGTTCCTGGAGTGGGATAAAAATACAGCAGTATGCGACTGATTTCATTTTGCATTTCAGAACTATTACACTGATATACTTGACTGCAGTAAAAGTAGAACACACATGCATGGAATATAGCCATAATGCATTTATTAAAACAGATTTCTGTTGGGATTAACGATGCTGCTTAACACATCACTGGTATTACTGACAAATGCCTGTGAAGTCCACACAATATCTGCCCATAGAGTGGGCTACCTCAGCCATATACCTTTATTACCTGAAGTATGAGGAACAGAGAGCATTATGTGACTGATATTGGCCTGGAGACAGCCTTCGACCATACTATGAGTTCAACAATACAGTTTGCAGGTAATTACTTTTGCATTCTACAGTTATTATAGTGTTACACTTGACTGCAGCAACCTTACCATAGACAAGCAATGCATACAGCTCTACTGCAATGGTTATGACAACACAATCCTGCTGTACACCATTTTGCTTACTGTTATTGGTATTGGTTATTGCAATAGAGTTGTTATTGTTCAGTTATTGCAATACAGCTCTACTTGCTCATTTATTGCACTACAGTTTTAATGGTGTATACTTTATTGCAATAAATGCTTTACTCTTTCTTGCTTATTGCACTACAGTTGGCATAATAAATCTGTACATACCACACTCACAGTGCAACCTGGCCAAGCACCCAGCATGGGACTCGGCATTGTGAGCCCTCTCAGCTGCAGCTGTTGGGAGAGAAGCACACCATTATGAATACCAATTTTCAGACATTCAGCTTGCATACTGGTAAAACAGAGGAAATATTACTTACATATATGTGGGGCATTCCTAGCTCTAGCTTTTTGGACACAGGTGTCCAAGGTTCCCCTCTTTCTCCTCTTCAGGTCATCATAATGGTGATGACACTGCTCACCTGTGCGGGGGATTCCAGTAACACTGGTGAGTTCCCTGGACAACTGGTCCCAGGCCTCTGTTTTAAACTCTAAGCCCTGGAAACTGCCTTGCAACAGTCTGGGTTTATGAATTTGCAGCTATTTCGCTTGGTTCCTGAATGTTTTTTGGAGATTTATGATTTTTCACCAAGAGCCCAACAAAGACCCTGGACTCCTGAACACCCCATCTTTGTGCTGAAAGTGCACACCTTCACCAGCACTGCCTGCAATATGCACTGTTGATTGTACTCCAAGGCATGATGCAGAATTCCCTCTTATTACGCTTAATATAGGCTGTTTTCCTGCCCTTACCTGTCATTGAGCAACATTCAAAAAATTGCTGCAGTGCTTAGCACCACGCAAACCAGCTAAGTAGTGTGAAAACTCTCATAGCTGAGGTTTTGGCTAAGCTTAGCACCACACAAACAAAAGTAGCCATTAGCATGTTTAAGCAGTGCTCAGCCCAGCACAGCAGTGCCATATTTCACAAATTTGTTTTTAAAATTAAACATATATAATAAATTGAATTATACACATTTTGTCACTGCAATGGACTCAAACCCAAGACCTACTAAACATTAGGCTGTATCTCTACATATTTAGCTACTTGGATATTATGAAAACTAGCATACCTTCCCATATATTACCAAGCTACCCATGCCACACAAACACACTTAAATAGACCCAGACATAAATAATTAATGACATTCGGTTTCTATTTTTAGATGTCTAGCAACTGTTGGCTATGTGTCTGTGAGCACCACTCAGCTCTGTCAGAGCTCTGCACTGCTCCATGCAAACATCAATTAAAAAAAACAGAAGAAAATCCCAAAAATATATAAAAATACAAAACATATGTCAATATGATAATTAATGACATCCAGTTTCTATTTTTACTGGCAGGTGTCAGCTGTCTATATGTGAGCACAGCTTGGCATTGCTGCACTCCATGCCACACTGTGCAAACATACAAAAAATATGAAAAAAGAATTAAAATAAAATATTATACATTTGACCCAATTCACAGAGTTTCAACAGTAGTGGGGAGCAGGACAGGCCATCCACAACCACGGGTAGCCACTACACTTTTCCCTACACCGATTCCATAACCCTGTGATGATGCTCTCCCTTGGTAGAGCATCATCATTAATATGCATAGCAAGCTGCTGAGGGGGAACTGTGGCTGTGTACATGGATAAATTCTGTGTGAATTTTATTAAATCCTGGGACTTGTCTGCTTTTGGAATACACTTTTGTACTGCTCAACAGACCTTTTCCAGGAGCCAAAATGGAGGCAAGAAATTGTGGAACCACACATAGAAAGGCTTCAATCCCTATGCTTCTAGCAATAGGCCCCCTAGATGCAGAGGGGGGATAATCACAGTAGACATCATCTTGCTGGCCGAGGTGGACCACAAAATCCTGGCTTTCAGATCCATATTCTGACGACATTTTCAGCACTCCTGAAGGGTTGCCTGAAATCAGTACTCTGGAGGCAGTCAGGGGGAGCTTGTCTTTGCACCCCATAGCCTAGACAACCACGACTGACGATTTATGGGTGCAAAGAATCATAACCAGAGGCTGTGTGATTCCATTCCTTTTTCATCCCTCCAGTTCATAACAACTTTCTGACATCTGAACAATGCAAAAGAAGGCTACAGCATAAGAAATAAAAAAGCTGCTAGACAAGTGAATCATCCAGGATACCCCACCAAACCAGCAAGGAAACTTTTTGTTTATAAAGGAGAAGAATGGGGACCTCAGGCCCATCCTGGACCTCAGTATCCTAAACTAGTATGTAAAGCAGGCAAAGTTCCAGATGATCATAGTTCAGTCCATCCTACCACTATTAACAAAGGATGATTGGATGTGGTTGATAATCCTTCAGAACACGTACTATCACATCAAAATAGACAGCTTCTGCATGAGTTCCCTCGCTTTTGGTGGGGATCCAGTCACTTCTATTTCAGATCCCTGCCCTTTGGTCTTGCTACAGCCCTCCAGGTGTTCACCAAGTGCATAGCAGTGGTTCCAACTCACCTCAGACTGCAGGGGTTCCAAGTGTTCCCATATCTGGATGACTGGTTCATAATTGCTCACATTAGGAATCTCCTTCTTCAGGTCAGGTACTCCTTGCTCCAGCACTGCTCTCATCTGGTCATATAAGCGATACGACAAAGTCAAAATTACAGACCATACAAACCCAAAAGTTCATTGGGGCCCATCTGGATACCACATTGCAGATAGTCAGACTGCCAGAATAGAAGATTCTCACCCTTTGACATCAGGCATTGATGGTGGTTTTCCATTAGAAACTCCCAGCTAGGTGCATATTATGTCTTCAAGGGTCAATGTTAGCCTCCATATCACTTTAGTCACTCAAGCCATATTTTTTATGAGAATTTTACAGTAGACCCTAGCAGTACAGTGGTTGATATGATGTTGACTAATGAACTTTCCTGTTTGCCTCACCCACATGTGCACAAATCATATTCAGTGGTGACCAGATTCCACTCTAGTTTCACAAGATCACCCATACATTCTACTGTCTTCCAAACCACAAGGACCACAGATATTTCCTAACTGTGAGGGAAAGATGGTCCAAGGCACTTGGTCTCCAATAGAGGCTAGTTTTCACATCAGTGTCCTAGAGATAAAAACAGTCCTTTCAGTGATGCAGGCTTTTCAGGACTTCCTCCTCAGGGATATCATTTCCATCCGTATAGACTATATGTCAGTGGTCTGGTACATCAACAAGCTATGGGAAATGCACTCTTACACACAGTGATGATAAGCAATGAGAGTTTGGGAGTCAGTGATGTCTTTTGATAGCCATGCATATCACAGGGAAGTCCAGTGTGATAGCAGACAAATTAAGCATATCTATTCATCTTCCTCATGAATGGTCCCTCAATTCAGCAGTGGGTGAAACAAATTTTCATCACTGGGGCCAACCTTGCTACAACTTATTTGCCACTCTGTCCAGCACCAAGTGCAGCAGTTACTTTGCCCTGATCCCCAGGAAGGAGAGTCCACAAAGGATGGTCTTGTCCACAATTGGCCCCAGATCTCCTATGCACGCATCCTCCTACCCTACTCGTCTTATACCAAAATACCAGCATAAAGCAATGTAGAGCAAGTCAAAGTTGATCCCTATTGCTTCTTTTGGCCTTGACAGGAATAGTTTATCTGTCTTTGACCTCATCTATTATGCTTTGCATAGTTGCTGGATCCAGTTTCAGACTGTCTCTCTCACCCATCCAGAATGTCTCATACAGACATAACAGCCCTCAAGTTAACCATATGCTTTCTCCAGTCCCAGTGATAAATAGACAGTCTAGGCTTTCATCATGGGTTGTATATATTTTAACATCCTCTCTGAAGCCTTCTACCAGAAAAGTATATATATATATATATATATATATATATATATATATATATATATATATATATATACATATATGTATATCTTTTTTTCTGCTTCTTTCCCTGCCATCTAAGAGTTTCTGTCCAGTCTTTTTCATGAGGGGACTAGTGATTCCCCCATCAAGGCTCAGATGTCTGCAATTTTGAGCATCCACATAGGAGGAAAACAAACTCCCATTCCCTCTTTGAAGTTATCTAAAGCCTTGTTAAGGGGCACTTTTCATCTCTGTCCTCCCTTAAGAGCTCATATCCCACCATGGGACTTTGCTATTCTCCTTTGGGCATTGATAAGACCTCCCTTTGAGCCTGTGGCTACTGTCAAGTTGAAATATCTTTGTAGGAAGTCACTCTTTCTCATGGCAGTTACCTCCAATCATATCAGAACTTGAAGCTCTTTTTGTAAACCTCCATGTTTTGTCTTCCACAAAGTCAGGGTATCACTTAGAACCAACCCCTCCTTTCTTTTCAAGGTGGTTTCAGAACTTTCACTAAATCAAACCATTAATCTGATGTCTGTTCTGTCTGGCTTCAACCTGTGGGGTTATCAGATCTGACTTGGATCCAACTCTGGCCAATTCCTTCAGATTTCAAACTCATCAGGGTCTGTCTCCCTTACCCACAATCCCCCACTCCTAATTCTACTTCCCAGATCTAGTTTGTTGCTATTCCTGTCGGCAGCTCAATCTGGCTCCACTTCAGCAGATTCTTTTGCAAGTCTTGCTACAGTGCTTTTTTCTTGTAATTTGTGTTTCCCGTACAGTTTATTTAATGTTAGCATAGTTGAGTATGGTTGACAGACAGGTAGATAGGTAGTTGTTGTTAGGTATATATTATTCCCTGATAGGCTTCCCGCCTTTTTGGTCTTGTTTGAGTACTTGTATTAATCTTGTTTAGTGTAGGTTTGTGTATGTGTATTTTTACATATTAGTAGTACGTATAGGATAATAGTAGTAGAAAAGTAATATATTGCTAGTTTCCCTAGTATTTCCTTATTTTTTTCTAATATGGAGAAAGGACTAAAGAAATGCATTGCTTGTGGGCATAAGTTGCTGTCTCATGACACACATGATAAATGTGTGTATTGTTTGGGATTGCCACACCTGGACTCTTTGTGTTCTATTTGTGAGGTGTTTGGGCCCAGGGTTATTAATTAGCATCATGCCAAGTTGGTACTCAAGCACCTCCTTCCTGCTGGCCCTTCCTCTGCTTCATCTTTTTCTTCTTCCTTGGCTCCAAAGGTCTGATCCAATAAACATAGATTGTGGTATTCCAAATAATTCAGGGGAACAGAAAAGGTCCTCCTCTTCTTCTGTCCCAGGTCCTTCTTCCTTGGGCTTCTGGACTTGAAGATCCCACTACTTTTGGTTGCCCTGCTGCCACTGGCTCTGACTCCTCAGAGCCAATCACCCTCTGTGCAACCACCAGTAAGGCTCCAATACCATCTCCAAGCCTTCCCAGCCCCTTACTGTTCAAAAGGGTCCCCTCGTGTAGGAAAGCCTCCCCTTTTTCACCATATACCCTATGGGAGCTGTCACCAGAGTCATTGCCTTCCTTGCCTTAGTTCCAAGTCTCCCAGCTTGGATCTGGCATAATGGTTCATCCTCATTGAAATGACCCTCCAAGCCACCATCAGTGGCTTCCTCCATCCAGTCATTGAGGCTCATGTGCAGCATTAAAGCTACTGACTTGGAGCAGCTGATGAAGTCCATTTTACTGACTTAGATGCATTTAGGCCTTATCCCTCTGGGTCCAGGTCTGTCTCCCAGACCTTCAACTATATCTATCTGGCTTCCTTCCTCTGCTCCCTTGGATTAAAGGTCTTCAGGTCTGACTGCTTTCCCACCCTTGAGGTCAGATCTGATGGCTTGGCCATTCTCGTCTCCAACTCACTCCTTGCTCTCATCAACTCTGACTACTTTAGGTCTATCTGGACTTCAGAGCTGTGGCGTCAAGGCTGGGGTTTCCAGGTTGAGATCAATGGTCCCTGCTTCTGGTTCATCTGTGCTGCTCAGAGCTTCAACATTTGCAGCTCAGCTCTAGTCTCAACGTCAGGGCTAAGTGTAGCTCTCTTGGGCTCAGGTGTATCCCTGGTATCTTCAGGTACTACGATCCTTGATTCTGGGAGGCCACTTCTGTCTTCGACATTGTAAAGAGGATGTTTTCCCTCTAAGGAGATGGGTCAGGTTTCTCCAGCTGGTGTTCCATCCCCTTTCTCATCTGGGCCTGTGACCAGTCATTAGTCTGCTCCTGGACAGCCTCTGTTGATTAGTCTCCAACCTGACTCTTAAAGAAGCTTCCTACCTTTTCCTCCTCCTCCAACATCACTGAATTGAAAGGTTTCAGGGAAGAGGAGGTGGGAGTGGAAACACTTTGACTCCCCAGAGGAATCTCTCATAGAGAATACTGATATTAAGGAAGGAGAGGGGTTCCCAGTCTCTGCAGGATGATGCCTTGTTCAGCGATCTCATGGAGCTGCCTCACTAACATGGAGTCTGGACCACTGAAGCCCCCTCCTCTCCAGAGGAGTCGGTATTTTTGGAGGCCTCTGTCATGGGACCATCCACACCTAGGGTGATTCCACCTCCAGCCATGCTTATAGACCTAGTGTTCTAGAGGGAATGGAAGGAACCCATCATGATTAAGCCCATTTCCAAGAAGCCCAACAAAATTATTGCACCTCCCATGGAATGACCACATTGGAGTAAGGATCTGGCCAATGATGCAATTATAGTGGTGGCATCCATCAACACAGATATTTCTGAAGAGAGCTATTTCCCCATTACCCAAATAAGGAGGGTCAGACTTTGGACCATTTAGGGAAGTTCTCCTATGCCTCAGCCATGCTCACATTGAGGGCACTGAATTGCCTATTGCACGTGACACAATTCCAACCTGACCTGGTGTCTGGAGTGTCAGTGAATATTAAGATGCAGCAGTTTCTGGAGATTCTAAATATGCTGGAGACTCAGTTGTTTACCCTGCTATTTATCACCAAAGTCTCTATGTGTCTTATTTCCAATGCAGCCAATGGAGCTTCCCATGCAGCTATCTCTGGCTTTGCCATGTTACAGCATGCTTGGATGTGATTATGCAACTTTGTGGATTACTTCAAGGTGTCCTTCATTAATACCCATTTGATGGCTCTTCCTTGTTCAGGCCAAAAATTACGAATGCACTAACTAGGAGCAAGCAAAATGGGAAGATGCTGTCTGCCATAGGAGTGTATTTTGCCAACCCTCAGTGAACCTTTTCTAGAAATAAAAATGGGGGGCAAATGCCTCTTTTTCAGAAAGTCACAGCAGTCTTCTTAGGACGCTCCTTCAGAGGTTTCCTCCTGAGGCTGGGGGGATACATAATGGATGCTGCATGTTGGATAGGGGTGGTTGCAGAATCAGAGTTTCCATGTAGCTTTCTCCAGCCAGCCGTTTTAGTGACCCTGAGTGGTTGCCAGACTGTCCTGCTCTGGAGGTAGTCGAGGGTCAATTGGCTTTTCGTCCAGATGTTTGGGAGGCCATCAACTCAGATGCATGGGTGTTAAGAATCATATATTGAGACTATACCATTCCCTTTTAGAAATTCCAAAGTTTTATCACAGATATCTCTCAGATGTTCTACTCTGTCAGAGACTGCAAGCAGCATTAGAGTTTCACAGGCTGCTCACAAACTGAGTCATCCAAGAGGTCCCACCAGATCAGTGAGGATTTGGGATCTATTCAAGATTCTTTTTGGTAACAAAGAAGAACAAGGATCTCAGGCCCATTCTACATTTAAACAAACTGAATCCTTTTGTGAAAAAGACCAAATTCCAGACGGTCATGGTGCAGTTCTTTTTACCTCTGCTGATGAAGGACGATTGGATCTGCTCGATAGACCTCAAGGACTCCTATCATCATATAAATATAAAAGGTGCTCCAGGAGGTTTCTGTGCTTCCAGCTAAATCACTATCAGTTCAGGGCCCTGACATTTGGTCTCACCACACCCCCCCTGTGTTCACCACATGCAGGGCAGTGGTGGCAGCCTGGCTACAACTGCAGGGGTTCCAGGTCTTCCCTTACATGGACGATTGTCTCCTTACCTTCCCCACAAGAGCATTAGTGATCACAACCAGTAATACCTTCTTCCAACCGTGTGACCACTTTGGCATTATAATCAATTACCTAAAGTTGAGCCTACAACCTGTTGAGATATTGCAGTTCATAGATTGCCACTTGGATACAGTCAGTCAACTTGATATGCTTCTGAGCTCCAGAGTATTCTGCTTTTGTGATCAGGCATTGTCAGTACTTGTGCTGCCAGGACCTCCAGCTTGTGCAGTTTTGAAACTGTTAGGTATCATAGGAGGGCTCTGGAATGGACTCTGGCAATACATTGGTCTTTCTTGACTCACCCAATGGACTTTCCAATAAATTTGATAAAGATGTGTCTTAACCAGATATTTTGGTGGTTGCAGTCTCCTTTATTGACCAATGGAAGACTGTTTGTACTTCCCCTTCCTCTGGTCACAGTCACAATGGACCGAGTGGGGGGTATTTCAAGGGGAGAATGGTTTAACAGTCCTGCTCTTCTGCAAAGGCTGATATCAACATCAATGTCCTGGAGATGAAAGCTGTCCCCCTCAATTTGCAGGTTTTTCAGGATGCCCTCCCCAGGGGTGTGATTGTAATACAGATGGACAATATGGCTGTTGTGTGGTATCTCAGCAAGTGGGGGGAATACATTCTTATCATCTTTGTCATGATACCATGAGGGTCTGGCAATAGGTGCTTTCATTTCAACAGTTTCTAGTTGCAACACACATCCTGAGGAAGTTAAAAATTCTGACCAACAGCCTCAACAGGAGCATTCTGCTTCCCCATGAGTGGTCTCTAAATCCAAGAGTTGTGGCTCAGATTTTATGGCACTGGGGTACTCTGTGTTACAACCTGTTTGTCTTCCTGTCCAACACCAAGTGCAGCAGTTATTACAGTTTAGTTCTCCATCTAGGACAGTCACCTAGAGACACTTGACTATTTGCTTGGACCCAGGGACTCATATGCTTATCCCCCACTCCTTCTGATGGTAAAACTTCTTCAGAAAGCAGCCCACGACAGAACAACTGTGATCTTCATAGCAACTTACTGGCCTTGTCAGGTGTGGTTCCTCTTACTTTTGCCTCTTCTGAAGTATCCCCTTGGGTACTGGATCCCATTCCTGATCTCATTTCTCATCCAACAGTTCTGGATCCCCCCAGTCTTCAGTCTCTGAAGTTAACTGCATGGTTTCTCCAGTTCCCTTGATGGCCAGAAATCCCAAGCTTTACAGGCTGTAGTTCACATCTTGTCTTCATCTCAAAAATGTTCAACTAGAAAAGTGTATTCCAGCAAATGGAGACATTCTGCGATATGGGAAGAATACTGAAGACTTGATCCCCTTTGCACTCATCCAGAATCTGTTTTAGATTTTCTTACTGAGTTGTTTCAGTCAGGTTTTTTTTTTCTACCATTAAGGGGCAATTGGTAGCTATTTCAAATTTTCACTTCGGCAGGAACAGTGTTGTTCTGACTTCTCTCAAGATTTCCAAGGCTTTTTTCAAAGGTACATTTTTGCTATGTCCCCCAGTTCAGGGTCTATTTCCTTCCTGGAATTCGCTGCTTGTTATGGAATTTGTTGTTTTTTATGCAGGTCCTTGCAGGCTCTTCTCTTGAACTCTCAGCAATGTCAGACTTGAAGTTTTTGTCTCGGAAAACCTTATTATGGTTGGTTGTTAGTTCAGCAAGGAGGATTTTAGAGTTACAAGCTCTTGACTCCTCCTGTTTATGTAGTGTTCCACAAAGATAGGGTTCCTCCCCATATAAATCCATCTTTTTGCCTAAAGTGGCTTCAGAGAAAAATCTTAACAGTTCCATTCATCTCCCTGTGTTTTTCCCCATTTTTTTCAACAAAGGCAAATACCTACAGCATTGTTTGGATGTGCACAGGAAACTGAGATTTTATTTGGACCATACCAAGGCCTTTGGAAAATCCAGTCAGTTATTTGGTTGCCTTTCAAAATACAGGCTGGGCACACCTATGTCTAAAATGACTTTATCAAGTGGCTATCAGACTTTATTTTGTTTGCATATTTATTGAGAGGCAAGGCCCTGCCACACAAGCCTAGGGTTCATTCTACCAGAGCTATAGCTACCTTTACGCTTTCTTTTCTAGAGTAGCCATAGATGAAATGTGTACAGCTGTGACTTGGATGGGTCATCACACTTTGGTTTCACATTATAAGCTGGATATTCAGTCAAGATCCAGGGCTTCTTTTGGTTCCATTGTGTTGTGGAATATCCTTCCTTAGTTCCTCCCAAGGATTTACATATGGCATGTGGCTCAGGACTGTGTCCCACATGTTGAAGACAGATAGACTATACACTTACCATAACAATAGATCTGTGCTGTCTGTCTCTGTCTGGTTCAATCTTCCCCCATCCTGCCCCATACCTTGGTTTGTTATGGTGAATTTTACTACACAAAATGGCCAAACAATGGAGGTCATCCTTTCCTTATTCTTGGAGTCCTATGTCCTCCTTGTTTTGGGCAGTTTACTGTAGCTTAGGGGTTAGCTTACATGGGGAAAACTCATTCTGAGGAGAAGGGTTAGGAGTTGGGGATTGTGGTAAGTGAAGTAGAGCCTGGTGAGTTCAAAGTCTGAAGGAAATGGCCATTGTCAGATCTGAGTTAGATCCCATAACCCCACAGGTTGAACCAGATGAAGACAGAAAACACAGATCTATCATTATGGTAAGTATATAACTTTCATATCTTCCTGATTTCTTCCTCACTTTTCCAACAAAGGAGAGTACACATTACACCTTCTGGATGTGCATTAGGAATTCAGAATTTACTTACACCATACTAATTCTATTAGAAAGATGGACTAACTCTGTCTCCTCTTTATTCAAACTGGGAAAAGGGGCATCAAAAGTGAGTATTTCAAGATGGCTATCTGATTGCATTGCTCATGTGCATAAAGAGAAGAGTTTGACTCAGCATTGCAATCCCAAAGCTTATTCTACAGGGCAACTGCTACTCTGCAGAACATTTCTCCAGGATTCCTATTGATGATATTTGGACAGCACCTACTATTTCCAACATAATACCTTTATTTCTTTATATAGCTAGACTTGCAGTCTAGGTCTAGAGCATCTGTTGGTTCAGGCATTCTCCAGTATATGCTTCCATGAGATGACCCACGGTTTGTAGTAGCTGGGCACTTTGTCCCAACAGGTGAGGATGGATGGAAGAGACACCATTGGACAGGAAAGTTATCTACTTCATTTGCTTTATTTTGTTGATGTTTTATTATTGTCTTCTTCAGGGAAGTTATTTTAAAGATAAGAGTGTTGTGTTTTAATGGACTGTCTCAAGACTTTAATACACTTTTAAATGGAGCACTCATTGTTTTCTTTCAGTTCAAATGTGGAGTAAAGTAATTGAAACCATTTTCATTTTATTTCACTTTTGGGACTGCCTTAGCTTTTTAAACTGCATTTTAATGTGCTTTATCTGTCAAAAAAATATTTTTTATGGACAGGTAGTGTTTACTGGCAAATGAGGTTTGTCTTCCCAGAAAAGAGGCATAATTTTTAGTTTGACCATGGAACAGAGTACCGGTTCCACAGTCGGTTCTTCTTTCAGCCACAAAAATAAAAAAAAAACCCAAGCAAACAGACTTTGTCACTACATGATACCAGCAATTTGCCTCAGCCAGAGGTGGGTCACTCTATCTTACCATTTGGTGTACCTCAGACCACTCATCTTTTACCCCACGCCCCTCTGGTGTAGAACCTACAGCCACTATGAGCCGGGATCAGCCATGTCCTCTGCAGCTGTTGTGGTCCCCTCAGTAGCCATGGGAGAGCCACTCTCGTTGGTCCTGGGAGATGGAAGAGACAAGAGAGAAAGTTTCCTTGTTGTGTCAGAATGCTGTGTCCATCTCTGTAGAAGCAGCTGCTGTCATTTGTAACACTGTTTGCCCCATTTTTCCTGTCAAAAAGAAACAGAAAACCAAGTGTGTATCTTTTCCACCTCAATTTTCTTTCAATAGGAGTAGTTTATTAAGTCTGGGTCAGTGTTTAATTCAGATTAAATTCTTCTTGTAAAGTAGTTTCTGGTAAAAGAAAGAGGAATTCCTCTTTCCCTGGAGAGATTCAAGAGTCTGATTCTGGACTGGAAGATGCAGTGATGGATATAGAGTTTTACCTCTGCTTTCTGATTAAGATTCAGAGGAGAGCTCAGTTTTTGATTCTTCCTGTGGGGGGGAGGAGGATTCTTAATCTGAGATTATTGCTTGGATGCATCAGTAGTTTCAGTAGAACACTGATGTTTCTCAGTCCCTCAGAAAATACTATGAGTTATTATAGAGGGAATCTCCAGAACCTACACCCATTCCTCCTGTTCTGTCTGCTTCAGAACGTGTGTGCTATTGACTGCAATTTTCCTGGTAATCAGCTAGCTGCCCGTAAATAGACAGATAGGACATAAAACGTTCCTTAGTTTTCTAAAAGTTGTCTAAATTTTTATATACTATTCCTAAACTTGACTCAGCAGCTATTGCTTTATTTGATCCCACTGCTATTAAGCACTTAATTCCAATCTACTCTTTCTGCTAAGGATAGGAAAATTGTTGATAGGTATGGGAAAAAAGTGCATACTTCTGCAACTTTGATTTTCAGAATTTTGAACTGTCAGGCTCATATGTTAACATTTTTTCTGACAAATTGTGAAGGTATAAGGAATATTTTATCTGTATTTTCTTCTTGTGAGGAAAACGTTGCTTTAAATTAACTAAGTTTCTTTTTTTGCATGGGTCACACCTTGCTATTTAATGTGTGTGTATGACTCACTTGATATTTCTTCCAGGCTTATGGCCACTGGTACTTTTTGAGGAGGTCTGCATGGCTATATTCTCAGAACTTCCCAGATTATGTTAAAATGAGATTTTAAATTCTTTATTGGATAGGATTTTAGTGTTTGTTGAAAGGGGCAAGCTGATGCAGAAAATCTCTAAGACTTTTCAGCCCTCCTTTCCCAAAATTTCCAAGGGATTTTGTGTCTCCTCATCCAATTTTGACAAAAAATGAACAGTCTCAACAAAACACAGATAAACATATATTTAAGAAGAAATAGTGAGATGGTTCCAAAAAGAAGTTTCAAACCTTCCAAAACCAAGGACAGTCCAACAAGTCTGAATGACTTTTCAAGAGACTTTGTGATCCCCTCTCACCCTAACCCTTTTTTCTTCCAGAAAGTTTGAATCTCTATTTTTTTTTCTTTGGCAACATTTAGTTTCAGACAAATGGTTTCTGAAAATCAATCATCAATGTTAGTACAGATGGCAGTTTGAGAAAATTCCTCCTTTACAGATCAGACTCTTTTGTTTCTACTGGTTCTTCATCTTATGATATCTCAAGAAGTAATAGAACCAGTTCCTCCTTCCTAGGTGGGAAAAGGTTTTTATTCAAGGATATTTCTAGCGCCAAAGGAAAAAAATGCTTGGAAACCAGTTCTGGATCTTTCTTTCCTAAACCTGTTTATGATATTAGTCAAATTCAAAATGATGTCACTTCACAACCTCCTGCCTCTTTTTTCTCTTTAAAGTTTCTTGGCAACACTAGATTTAAAAGATGTTTATCATCACCATATCCCTGTTCATCCAGACATTTACTTATTTGACATTTGTTTACTGGGAAAGTCCAGATTGGAACAAAGCCAAGTTTCAGTGGTGGCCCAGAGAGAAATGCTCCAGATGCATGTCTTTGTAACATGGGGGGAAACTGGAGCACCTGGAGGAAGCTCATATGAATGCAGGGAGGACATGCAGACTCTGCATAGAAGGCACCCCAGCTGAGAATCAAACCAGAGAACCTCTTGCTGTGAGGCGACAGTGTTACCACTGCACCACTGTGCTGTCCAACATGAGACATTTCTTAAGGTTTTGTGTGTCTGGATCATATCAGTTCTCTGCCATACCCTTTTGACTATCCATTGCACCAAGAGTGTTCACAAAGTGTCTAGCTCCAGTTATAGCGCACTGCAGGCTACAAGATATCCACAGTTTTCCATATTTAAATGACTTGCTTATCTTTGCAGTCTTTTTCAAAGTGTCAGGAGTGAGAAATCTCTTATACAAGAGAACATTCATGTTAGAAAAATGTGTATTTGAATATATGAGAAATACTAGTTTAAAAGCAAAGTAGTATATAATGCATTTTATTCTATTAATCATATAACAGAAAGGATTAATTCATGTTTAAATGTAAGTAGTTTTGAAACTGCAGTGTGGCTTGAAGCAAGCTGACCTTCAACCCTGGCAGATGCTAGCTTAGCAAGTTTTAATGTTTATGCTTTTCACAAATGATTATCTGCTGGGTCAGGAAATTAGATATGTGAAATAATGAAATCTTCTGCTCTTTCCTGCTGGGATGATTTGGCCTTGTATATGTGTTACTGAGATAGCATGCAGCTGGTGGGAAAGTGTAACAGTGAACAAAGATGTGTATTAAAAGACTGAATCTGCTATTGTATTCGAACTGATATGAAACCTTGAAGAAGTAACTTTACAGAAAGACATTATGTCTGACCAGGTGGATAGCAAGGCCGTATTGTTATCAGAGGAAAACTTTTTTAAAATATACAGCATCAGCAGTTTTTATGAATAGAGGACTGTAAGCTAAAGTGATGTAGATGCCCTGTGACATATCACGTCAGTAAGGTGGGCACAGCTTGAATGTTAAACCTATATAAACTTGTGTGCTTCCTGTTTCATGTTAGACAAAATTCTGTACTTGTATGTTTTTTGCCTCCTGGTGTACACTAGTAAACTTTTGAATCTGAACCTCCTGTGTATTGAATTCTTAATTTTATTTAACAGTTTGGTCCTTCGAGCCACATTTCCCTCGGACAGCTGCAGATCAGAGTCTACCGGTGGTCGAATACTGTGCAGGAGAAGTTACCGAAACGGTTCTTCTTGGGTGAAAAGACCTCCGACTGAATTGTCATTTAAAGAAGCTGGCCACTTTCTGATCTGTGGCCAAAGAGCGGATATTGGACGATTCAATACCGGAGGCTCAGGTAGGAAGAATTTGCCTTTTTTCTGTTTTACATCAGGGACTAGGTTACAGTATATTGTCAAGATTTGTTTTGCAGATCAGGGACAAAAGGAAGTACTGTATGTTTGATCATAGATCAGGGTAACAGAATAAGGTAGGCAGTTATTCTAGATAAACTGTGAAAAGGAACTGAGAACTTGATATCACGTGATAAAAAAAGGGTTACGTAACATTTTCTTTGCCATGGGAAATCAGTGCACTAAAACATCGCGAGATCTGCCCCTAACCGAAGACGCAAAATACATGCAATTACAACGTTCTGACAATGTTAGGTATTATACGAAATGGGTTAACAAATATGAATTTGATGGTAAACTAGATAAAACTTCACTAGTTAAACTCCTTAAGTAGCTTAAATCTGATGCAGGAGGTCAGGCAAAACAGCAACGCCAATTAGGCATTCCTCAGGCACACAGGTGGATTGAGGAAGCAAATCGTAGAGAACAAAAGCTTAAAAATTCAAAAACATTATTTTTAGACAAAGAAGATAATAACTTGGTAATAGCAACAGCTCCTCCTCCCTTGCCCCCTCCTTTACCCTTTTCAGGATATGAAGCGAGTGGACAGGCTGGTCCGCCTCCGCGTTATCCTGAAGTTTCAGCAAGACCACAACCATTTATTAGAGATCCTATTGAAACTAGGTCCCGAACATGTAAAATACATAGGGATGCAGAATCATATCAAATAGAGAGAAACTTACAGGATGAGAGTGAGGAAGAAATATGCCCACTTATAGAAGTTCCAAATCCTCAGGCAGGACAGGAAGGGCAAAACCCAACACTCTTAGTATATAGACCATGGACACCGGAGGATATCCGGAAAGCTACTGAGGGAATCCCCCATCTGAAAGTTAATTTTACGAAATTTTTAGAAGATTTACAAGGCATGAGGTTGAGTTATCACTTGAATGGGGAAGAAGTAGAGAAAGTAGTAAGACAAATTATAGGTCCAGATTGGCACATGATTTGTGGCACCTGGAATCCTCGTAATGCAGAGCTTAAACCACTCCCACATAGTGACGCAGAATTAGACAACAGAGTGAAAGGTCTAACAGACCAAAACTCTGAGAAATGGAAACCTAGAGGAGACTGGACTTGCATTAATCAATGCATACAACAGGAAAATGAGACAGTAGATGGATACTATGCTAGATTATTGGAGTGTTTTAATAATCATAGCGGTATGACGGTTCCTGAGAACCAAACGAATGATTCCCCGTATGAACAACAATTGAAAAATGCATTTTTGAAAGGTTGCATTGCACCTACTAGTAGCTTCATTACGAAGCATATGATAGACCATCGAACAGGGAGGCTCCAAGCCTTACTTGAATACGCTAGACATGCTGAAAGACATTTTAATAGTAAAAAGAAAAAGAAGGTGCAAGTCTTCACTGCTGAAGACAGAGCTGAAGTATTTGTGTTACAATCAGGTAAAAAGGGCAAGAAGAATGCTCAGGGAAACAAACAGTCTGACAAACGAACAGAAGATTTTGAAGAGAGGAAAAAGAGAGGTGAATGCTTCAAGTGTGGGAAAAAGAGACATCTAGCAAGGGATTGTAAGCAAAACAAAAAGGTAATAACAGAAGATAAGGGAGATGAGGACTGATTATATGATAGTGAAGATACATCATGCGAAAGTCAGAAATCATCAGGAAAAATTAATGAACAAAAAACAAATGTAAGTGTGATAAAAGGAATAGAGGAAGTGCAAGTAGATATGGAGGATGAAGAAAGTGAAATTTTGGACTTAGCATTATTGAGCTTAGAGCTCTACTTAGCAGATACGAAACCGGAAGTTACACTTCTGGTGGAGGGAAGGGAAGTCAAATTCCTGTGTGACTCAGGAGCGTCACGGACTTTGATACACCCCTCCAAGTTACCAGAACATTCTGAATCACCTGATTATATACTAGTAAAAGCCGCAAACGGACAGCTATACAGGGAACCACTTTCCCATGATATAGCAATAACTGATCCTGTTTCAGGTATGACCCAGAGAAGTAAAACTGTTGTTTCTGCAAAGTGTCCAGTAAACCTATTGGGCAGGGACCTTATGCAGATATTTGGCATAGTAGTAGTTCCAACTGTACAAGGTATGGAGGCACAGAGACAAATGGATACCTTTGTAGTGCGATCAGAGGGTGAAACTTTTTACTGGTACAGCCAGGACCTAGTCACGACTGGTCCAGGGGCAGTAACCGAGGAACTGATGAACGTAGCCATCAGTAAAGCTCCCTCCCTCGACACTGATCGACAGCATTTGTTACACTGTACTCTATACTACTGTACTACACCAGGAACTGATAGAGAGTATGAGCAAGAATTGTTCAGAAATCGTGCAACTAGACTAGTATTGCATACTTTGTACTGGGATACTGAGGGGAACAGTGTAGTTAGCTGTTCATTACCTCAAGAATTCCTTGCATTATATAGATCAAATCGATTACCACATGTCAGCTTGACAAAGAACAAAAATGTAAAATGGGCAGACTTAGGAGAAAAAGTAACAAGATGGGAGAAACAGACTGATTTAGAACTATCAGATACAGAAACAAAAACTGAACTGGTTGACACAGACACATCCAGCTGTACACTTGCAATCTAGCGAGGACAGCTGATTCGCATTTTTATTAGAAGAAGAAGAAAAGGCCTTATGTGAAATTCCGACAACTCTTTGGTCAACAGGCAAGTCAGATGTAGGACTTATTCGAACAGCAGGACCAGTTACAATTACCCCAAAGTCAGCATTTAGACCACAGAAAAGGCAATACCCTTTGAGAAAGGATGCAGAAATAGGAATCAAACCTATAATAGCAGCATTACTCAAAGAAGGAGTACTGGTAGAATCTCCTGATTCACCCTGTAATACACCCCTATTTCCTGTTAAGAAAGCGAATGGGGAATGGCGGATGGTTCAAGATTTACAAGCTGTAAATAATGCAGTAATAGCTAGAGTACCTACGGTGCCAGACCCACATACTTTGTTAAACGATTTAGAACCGCAACAGAAGTATTTCTCTGTGGTAGATATCAGTAACGCTTTTTTTTCAATACCTATACATCCTGATAGTCAATATTGGTTTGCATTTACATTTCAGGGTAAAAGGTATACCTATACTCGACTACCACAGGGATATTGTGAGAGCCCAACAATATTTGCACAAGAAATGGCTAGCAACCTGGCAGGGTTTACCCCACCGGGAGGTAGTCAAATTCTACTTTACATAGATGACATCTTACTAGCAGCCCCCACCCAGCAACAATGCAGGGAGGATACTGTAGAATTATTGAAATTTTTAGCAACACAAGGACACAAAGTAAACAAAAGTAAGTTACGACTTTGGAAAAAACAAGTTAGATACCTAGGATATGTAATATCCAGTGAAGGTAGAATACTAGACGAAGAAAGAAAAACAGCAATCTTGCAAGCACCCAAACCAGCAACCAAGAAGGAAATGATGTCTTTCTTGGGTACAACTAATTTCTGTCGGAGCTGGATACCAAATTATGCTTTGGAATCTGCTCCACTGACTGACTTGATATATAAGACACCAATGGCAGCACAAGATATTTTACAATGGACACCTGAAGCAGAAACGGCTTTCTGCAGGTTGAAGCAGTTGATAGCTTCTTCATTAGTTTTAGGACTTCCGAATTATCACAAACGGTTCTTTCAGACCGTAGATTGCAAGCAAAGATATATGACGTCAGTATTGATGCAACAACATGGGGACAAGCAACGCCCCATAGCCTATTATTCATTGCAGTTAGACCCAGTGGCGCGATCTTTGCCTCACTGTGTACAAGCAGTAGTTGCAGCTGCAATGGCAGTACAGGCTTCAGCCTTAGTGGTGTTATTCCACCCTCTCACATTGAGAGTGCCTCATGCAGTTGCAATAATTTTACTGCAAGAAAAAGTGGCATACCTTTCTCCTGCTAGACACCTTTCATGTATGACTATACTGCTGAGCCAACCTCATATGACAATTGAACGATGTACGACATTAAATCCATCAACATTACTTCCAACTCCTGTGGATGGCACACCACACAGCTGCCTGCAGGAAATTGAACAGTTAGCTTTGCCTAGACAAGATCCCACAGATATGCCCTTGGATAATGCCGAGGTGACATATTACGTGGACGGCTCATGCAGAAGGGGTCCTACAAGGAAGAATCTGGTAGGGTATGCAGTAGTTAAAGACACTGAAATTCTAGAAGCCCAATCCTTACCACATAACTTATCTGCACAAGCAGCAGAATTGATAGCTTTGACACGGGCATGTACTTTAGCAAAAAACAAGTGTGTAAACATATATACTGATAGTCAGTATGCTTTTTCTACAGTACATGTATTTGGGCAACAATGGAAAAATAGAGGAATGATAACATCTAGTGGAAAACCTATTAATCATGCGCAATTTATTTTGGAGTTATTAGAATCTATTCAGTTACCTACCAAAGTAGCTATTTGTAAATGTGTAGCTCATACAAAACAACAGGATAAGATTTCGAAAGGCAATGCACAAGCTGATGCAGCTGCAAAGCAAGCAGCCTCAGACTCAGAAACTTTACTTTTGAATGAGGAATTACAACCCTCTGAAATTTTAGATTTAGACATGTTAAAAACAATGCAGACGCTTACTACAAAAGCAGAAAAACAAAAATGGGTAAAACGAGATGCAATTCTTGAGAATGGACTGTACATTTCCAAAGAGAGAATACCGATATTGCCATCTAATTTATTTAGATATGCAGCTTTGTTGAGCCATGGGCAGTGCCATGTCTCAACAGGGGGGATGGTACAGTTAGTAAACCGAATATTCCAAACATATGGATACACAAACTACACAAAAAAATTTTGTGCAGCTTGTCATACTTGTAACAAGCACCATGCACAAGGGGCATTTAAAACCAAGCAAGGAAGTTTTCCTATACCACCATATCCGTTCCATACTATTTGCATGGATTTCATAGAATTGAGTAAGTGTGAAGGGAAGAAATACTGTTTAGTTATTGTAGACATGTTTTCCAAATGGGTAGAAGCTTTTCCAACCAAAAACCCGGATGCAGCAACAGTGGCGAAAGCCCTGATAAAAGAAGTAATCCCTAGATTTGGCATTCCGGAAAGGATTTATAGTGACAACGGCACACATTTTGTGAACCAGACAATTCAGTAACTTGGGAGATTTTTTGTTATCTCCTTAAAGAACCATTGTGCCTACCACCCACAGTCAGCAGGACTGGTGGAAAAGTACAATGGGACCCTTAAGAATAAACTAAGGAAGTTAGTTGAGAAGACCCAAAAGAATTGGATACACTGTCTGCCTTTAGCACTGCTGAGTATGAGAACGGTTCCAAACGTGAAGGGTTTGACTCCCTTTGAAATGTTTTTTGGGAGAGCATATTATGTGCCTCAGTGGAAAACTCTCATGCCTGCAGAGCAAGAGGCTGACAGTTCATTAGCTAGTTATATGAGGAAACTGTTAACAAATAAATCTGTTTTGCAGTTTAACTCTTTTTCAGATAAGGAACAGACCAGACCGGTAGAAGCAGTTTTGGCCCCCGGGACGTGGGTGTGGCTGAAAGTAATGAAAAGGAAGAATCGGGCGAGTCCAAAGTGGGAAGGACCGTACCAGGTTCTGTTGGCAACGCCTGCTGCAGTTAGAGTGGTCGAGAGGACGTCCTGGGTTCATTTGACACACTGCAAACCGGTAAAGAACTTTCAACTTGATAAAAACTTTGTGACTGATACACAACCAGACCAAGATGGCCAAAAACAAAGCGAATAGAAATTTAGATCAACCCCAGAGATGTTGCATAATCATTTTGTTGAGTATGCATTTATTGACTGTAATTGTGACAATTTTCCTCTTGTTGTGGTTTATCCTACACACAACCACACAAGTGAAAGTGGGAAGGCGTGACGAGACGTCTATAGACTGGCATCCAAATTTTAACACATACCTAGCCATGAAGCGTGTATATGCAGAGACTATGAACATTTCAAATTGCTGTGTTTGTACAGCTATACCAACAGCATATGGAGGACTGATAATGTCCGCTGTCCCTTTGGGGATAAATGAGACTTGGGAGAATTTACTCTTCGATACAGGAACTGTGAGATCACAGGACAAAATAGCTTTATTTTTACCTGTCACACAAAAAGGAATTGTATGTTTTTACAAAAATTATACTCTTCAGGTGGGCTGGAGCAATTGTAATATAACCATATCTTACTGATGTTATATTAAGAATAGTAATGGCAATACTTTTTGCAATACTAATTATGACTCATATTTGAACTCATTGAAAACAACCATGAATGACATTCGCAAGAATCCTGTTTTGTTTAAACAATTGTCAGTTATAGATCAGAAAATGTTTCATGCAGGGCTAATGCGTATTATTACTAAAGGAGAAAACTGTTATTTTATTTGTGGGAAAAAGGCATATAAATGGTTACCTGAGAATTGGTCTGGCATTTGTTTTTTGGGTTATTTGGTTCCGGCAGTAAGACATACTGCAGAATTGCCTTTGGGTAAGATATGAAACGTGAGAGAAGCAGCCCGAAAACCCGAAGGTCCAGTTGAAAAACCTGTGAATCCAGTTGGAAAGATCGAAGCTGGCTGGAAAGACCATAATACCGTGAAAGACAAAAGCAAATTGACTCATATGGACTTAAGTGACAGTGTTATATCTTGGGCAGGAATATTCCCAGCCTATGGAGCAGTCAAATCGATCTGGGAGCTGAGGAAGTTGTTGAAACTTCTCGAAGTAATGAGTAATGCAACTTTTTCTGCCCTAGAACTGGTGACTGATGAACTGAATGCAATGAGAACTGTTGTGCTACAAAATTGAATGGCTCTTGACTTCACCCTAGCGGCGAGAGGTGGTACGTGCAAGCTTATCAAAGAAGAATGATGTGCGTACATACCAGACAACAGGCATTAAATTAATAATCACCTAGAGGTAATTCAGCAAGTATCAGCCATGACTGAACCAGGCCCAAACCCACTGACGGACTTTTTCCAGAATCTATTTGGGGGGTGGGGTTCCATCCTAATGAATATTCTGATTGCCATTTGTGTGGGTATACTCCTAATAGGAGCATGTGTTTGCTGTAGAATTCCCTGCATGAAAAGATTAATCAAAGATTTTATTGATGTATCTGTTACTGAAACTTTGTATCAAGATATTGAGATTGAAAAATTGATCTCAGATGACATTTTTTCTGAAGTATAGATTGAATGACTCACCTAGCTGAAAATCCTAAGTGGAAGAAGTTGGGAGATGAAATGACACTATGCATACTTCAAAATAGAATAAAAAGTATTAATAGGGGGGAAAATGTTAGAAAAATGTGTATTTGAATATATGAGAAATGCTAGTTTAAAAGCAAAGTAGTATATAATGCATTTTATTCTATTAATCATATAACAGAAAGGATTAATTCATGTTTAAATGTAAGTAGTTTTGAAACTGCAGTGTGGCTTGAAGCAAGCTAACCTTCAACCCTGGCAGATGCTAGCTTAGCAAGTTTTAATGTTTATGCTTTTCACAAATGATTATCTGCTGGGTCAGAAAATTAGATATGTGAAATAATGAAATTTTCTGCTCTTTCCTACTGGGATGATTTGGCCTTGTATATGTGTTACCGAGATTGCATGCAGCTGGTGGGAAAGTGTAACAGTGAACAAAGATGTGTATTAAAAGACAGAATCTGCTATTGTATTCGAACTGATATGAAACCTTGAAGAAGTAACTTTACAGAAAGACATTATGTCTGACCAGGTGGATAGCAAGGCCGTATTGTTATCAGAGGAAAACTTTTTTAAAATATACAGCATCAGCAGTTTTTTATGAATAGAGGACTGTAAGCTAAAGTGATGTAGATGCCCTGTGACATATCACGTCAGTAAGGTGGGCACAGCTTGAATGTTAAACCTATATAAACTTGCGTGTTTCCTGTTTCATGTTAGACAAAATTCTGTACTTGTATGTTTTTTGCCTCCTGGTGTACACTAGTAAACTTTTGAATCTGAACCTCCTGTGTATTGAATTCTTAATTTTATTTAACAATTCAAAATAATTTCTTGACTCCTTCACACAGGTTAGTGTTCCTGGGATATCAGTAAGACACTCAGTTCAAAGAGGTTTTCATTGTTAGGAAAACAGATCTCCACCTAGACCTATTTCAAATTTTTTCCATTAAGACTTCAGTCATTGTGAGGGAAGACCTCAGGATTTTGGGTGTCCTGGCATCTATGTTTTTCATAATATCCCTGGGAAGTCTCCACATGAGAAAGATACGGTGGTATCTGAAATCACTTTGGTCCCAGCATTAACACCTTTTATCTTTTCAAATCTCAGTGCTGGAGTTTCTCAGAAGAGAAATATTTCAGTGGAGACAACAGATATTCTTAAATCAATGTCTCCCTATTGCTCTCTCTGTGTCAAGGAAGTCACTTACCACAGACTCTTCGGACTTTGCTTGGAGAGCGCTTTCAGGAAGTATAAAAGTGCAGGGTTCTGTGGGATACCAAGTACAGACACAAGCACAAAATACCCAAGAGATTTTGTCTTGATCAAGGCAATCAACTCTCTGAACAATCTTTGGTCCCTGGGGCCTCTTCAAGTAGCTACAGACAATACCACAATCACATGGTACATCAGCAAGCAAGGGGGAATCAGTTCATACCCCCTTTGCAGATTAGCCATGTTAGCTTGGGTGATAGCTTCATAGCACAATGTCACTCTACAGGCATCCTAAATTCTTTCAGAGCAAAATTGTGCATCAGACAAGCTTAGCAGGATCAGGGCAGACCCTCATGAATGGAAACTAGATAATAGGGTCTTCCAAGATTTCATCCATCTGTGAGGAGTTCCTCAAGTTGACATTTTTGCCTCCTCTCTCACCTGATAAGATTATGTTCCAAGACTCCATGCATGAAGGCCTGGAAGACAGATGTTTTTTCTCTTCTTTGGACAGGAATGTTCCTGCATGCTCCTGGATGTTTTTCCACCCTTTCCACTAATATCCAGGGTACTTCTGAAGATTCAAAAGGAATCCTTCAAGATCATTGTGGTGACTGCCTTCTGCCCCAGGCAGCAACAATTCTCCCTTCTTTTCAAAATGGCCAGGTGCAATGACCACAAGCTTCCTCACAGACTGTATCTGTGCAGGACAGGGTTGTTTGATACACTTCATCTGACTGCCTAGATGACATGGCCTTAATTCCTTTTAGGCACCTATTTACTGAGGATGTGCACAGGTACTGATGGAAGCAAGAATGTCTGCAACTATAAAAACATATATTACCAAATGGAAAAGGTTTTCCATTTGGTGCAAACAATTTAACCGGCACCCATTCAAGGCTCATTGTTCTCTGGTTCTACAATATTTATGTGAGTTATTATCTTATGGCCTTTGTTGCAGTGAACAATATGATGAACATTGTACAGTTGTGTAAGTTAAATTTACCATAACAGTAGATGTTTGAATGATCACTGCTGCTGCAGCCACTCCCTCCCTTCAACCTCCATGCATTTTGGTGTGGACATTTATTTTTTGTTCATAGGTTCATAGGTAGGTACTAGGCTATCTGCCCGAAGGCATTTATAAGCCCAGACAGAATGTGTTGGCTTTCGCCGCCCCCTTAGATTAGTTCCCTGTTCCTCTGTCCAGCAGAGCCACTGAAGTGATCCCCGGGGTAAACTTTCTGTTTCCCATCCACTCATCAAGGTTTCTTTTGAAGAGTGTTAGTGAGGAGCTCTGCCTAATGTAGATTGGAATCTTGTTCCAAAGCATGGGAAGTCTCTGGGACCCGAATCTATCCCTCCAGCATGTCCTATTTATTGTTGTGGTGAGGTTTAGATTCCTAGAGCATGTGGCTCGAGGGGATATGGTTTTCTTTAGGTGGAGCATGTCCATCAATTCTAGGTTGGACATGGCTTTGTATGTCAGGCAGAGATCACCTCTGAGTAGACGGTATGCAACCGAGTACAACTGGAGTTTCTTCAGTCGAGCTGCATAGGGCATCTGTTTGAGGCCAGTGATTCTCTTGGTGAGGTACTTATGTGGTCTTTCCAGCTATTGCAGGTGTCTTGTAAGGTACATCCCAAATGGGGCATTGTACTCTATGATGGGTCTGATAAGTGATGAGTAGAGGGGCACAATGACCTCTTTTGATCTGGATGCGAACCACTTTGTGATTATGTGGACCACATAGAAGGATTTTCTAACCACTTTGGCAATGTGATTATCAAAGGAGAGATTACTATCTAATTGGGTCCTCAGATCCCTTATTACGTCTTCCGTATTTAGGGGGCTACCACCTATGTGGTAGTTTGTGGGTACTTTGTTTTTTCCAAAGGGGATGACTATGCACTTTTTGGCATTTAGCTTGAGGCCATGATTGTGACACCAGGTATCTGTCTCAGTGAGACCCTTTTGGAGGATGTCTGTGTCAGCCGGAGAGTCAATTATAGCCCCTAGTTTGCAGTCGTCTGCGAACTTGGTCAGCCATAATCCTCCTGTGCTTGCCTGTACTTCTGAGAAGTATATGCCGAACAGGAGGGGTCCCAGGACTGAGCCCTGAGGAATGCCACTTGTAACCAGTTTAGAGTCCGACCTAGCTCCCGCAACTCTCAACATGTAGGTTATGTCCGTGAGCCAGTTATTGTTCCAAGCATTGTCCTTTTAGGGCTCAGCCTCACTCTATCTGCTCGCAGGAAATCTCTGAAGGGCTCTTCCCACAAACTTCTTTTTTAGTTAATTCAGCTTGAGCTGCCTGACAGTTTGGGCACATGGAAGGTGCTCTGAAGCTTGCAAAGCTGGTCAGCTGTTGTACCCTTGGCAGGATATAAACCATATAAAGACTACTGCGGCAGTGTTCATTCAAACATCTACTGTTAGGTAAGTTTAACTTACACAACTGCAGTTTCTCTGGTTCTGCAATATTTGTGTGACTTACTATACTAGGGCCTTTTTTTATTCCTCTGTCAAGTCTCATTTACTGGCCATTTCAGTATGTCTGCCCATGGATCATCCTTATTCAATGCAGCCCCTTTTCAAAATGTTTTTGAAAGGGATTTTGCATAACAGGCCTTCAAGAAAACTGGTGGCCCCTCTTTGGGATCTTCATTTTGTGTTGAGAAGCTAACAGTTGCTCTATTTGAACCAGCTAATCTGACTAACCTGTAGTTCTTACATGGAAACAGTTTTACTGATTGCACTGACCTCTGCTAGAAAGATATCTGAGTTGCAAGCTGTTATGGCGAGTAAACCCTATCTCATTTTCCATAGGAACAGATTTTCTTTGAGAACTAACCCTTCGTTTATGCCTACCATGGTATCCAAGTTTACCTTAAGCCAAACTTTCCATCTCTCTGTTTTCTTTCATGAACCTAAAAATGAGGTAGAAAGGGTACTCCATATCTTGGATGTCCACAGACAACTCATATACTATCTTGGCAGAAATAATTCTTTCAGATCTTTGGATGAATTGTTAACTTCTTATGAATATAAGAAGAAGGGGATAACCTGTATCAAAAAGTCTATTTCCAAATAGTTATTTAAGACTATTAACTTTTGTTATACTCACCATAACAGAACTATTCCAGGCAGGATCATGGCCTACTCTACTAGTGTATTGACTTCATCTATGGCTTTTTGAAAAGGGTTGGATTCTACAGTCATTCTAGAAGGGTCTATATTAAATCACCGAACACTTAAAAAAGCGAACGGTAATTGATTGACCCTATGTAAGCGAAAGCTTACAATGGCGAAGTGTCAGAACAGTGATTTGTTTCCAAGGGGAAAAAAAAATCGCTGTTCCAACAACAACAAACTCATAAACTCTATGATTCTGGTGATGCTCATACCTCTCAGTTGTCCAGATTTTCACAGAATGTCCAAATTTATGGCTCATATTTTTGGTCTGTTCCTCATAAAATGTGTGGTTTTCCAGCAAATCACTGGGATGATCTGAGGAATAAAGTCACTAAATAATGACATGTACTTGAGCTTCAGACTTCAGATTCTTCAAAAATTTAGGTTAAAGCAAACCCTGTTACTCTAGCAACTTTCCAAGTTTGTAATAGCTATATTTAAAATATGTCCCTATTTTTGAGCCTTTGACCCCCATTTTGTTGGGCTTTGTCCAGATTTCTTAAACTAAGAAGATGAGAGGTATATCTAGTCTCTTAAATCTATCTATAGTATAGGTCTGCATTTTACTCAATAGCATCAGATAATCTCAGAAAAATGTGTTCTGAGAATAATTCAGCAAACATGCAGATGGCAATGGGAATTCCATCCTATGTATAACAGGATGTATAACAGGAAGAAGAAAATCATGGCAAAAATTAGGAGGTGCAGCACCCAGAAGGATGAAATCACTCTCATCAAAGTAAATAAACAATGCAGAGGGCAAATAAAGTCTACCAAAGCCAAATTAGAGGTAAGTTTGGCCTCCCAGGCCAAGGACAATCATAAAACATTATTTAGCTATGTCTGCAACCTCAAAGGCAATACACAGTTGTGTGCATCGTTGTAAATGAAGCCATCTATACTGAGCCAGAAGATATAGCAAACCTCCTGGCTGATAAATTCAGCTCCAGCTTTACTCCTCTCTCCCCCTTAACCTTCCCTCAGGAAATATCATCAAATATAACTCCCCCTACTATCACTAGGGAACAGGTCCTTAATGCTCTCTAGACCAAGAACACTGCATCACTGGACCCAAACAATATCCCAGGATGCCTTCTAAATAGTATGAAACATGACCTATTGGGGTCTCTGGAATTACTATTTAACTGTAGCCTCCAAACAGGGTTTGTGCCTCATGAATGGAGAAAGGCAACAATCATCCCTGTGCACAAAGGTGAGCCATCTACAGACCCTGGAAACTACAGACCCATAAGTCTCACTAGTCTTGTATGTAAAGCCATGGAAAGAATTATCATGGAGATGATTGACAGAGATATAGTAAACCTCCAAACACTGGACCCAACCCAGTTTGGTTTCGTCAAGAGCAGATCATACCTACTCAGCCTGGTGGACTTCTTTGAGAAGGTCATCAAAGCAATGGATGAGAGCAAAATCATTCACACACTGCCTACCTTGACCTGGCCAAGGCATTTGACATAATACCCCACTCAGGCATTGTTGACAAACTCAAGAAGTTAGGTTCAAACCCGTATGTCACCCAGTGGATAGCTAACTGGCTCATAGACAGGACCCAGGAAGTTAGAATTGGGAAGTTCACCTCTACAAAGAGGCCAGTCACAAGTGGAGTTCCTCAGGGATCAGTCCTTGGACCGCTCCTTTTTGTCATTTACTTCTCAGAAGTCAACGCCAATGTCAGTGGTCTCTGGCTGACTGAATTTGCAGATGATTGCAAATTAGGAGCTGTCATTGAATCTCACACTGACACAAATCTTCTCCAGGAGGGGCTGATACAGACAAATAACTGGTGTCAGAGCCATGGACTAAAACTAAATACTAAGAAATGCATAATAGTATTCTTTGGGAAGTCATCCATCCCTGATAGCTATCATATTAACAACACACCCCTTAGAGCTGACTCAGTAGTCAGAGACTTAGGGACACACATAGATAGTAATCTAGCTTTTGATCATCACATGTCTACAGCGGTGAGGAAATCATTCTATGTTGTGCAACTTATAAATAAAGGTATGGCATCCAAGTCCAAGAAAATCATTGATCACTGTATTCGGCAGTCATCAGACCTATCACTGAGTATAATGCACGCTTTGGTATGTACCTAACCAGGCATATCCAACAACTGCAATGTCCACAGATGTTACTCACTAAAAAAATACAGGGTGTAAGTAATATGTCCTATGCAGACTGCCTCAAGGCCCTATCCCTGTATTCTGTCTCCTATAGGCTTTTGAGGGGAGATCTATGCCTGGCATACAGGGCATTGTCAGACCCCAGTCTGATGGACCTCCTGCATATCCACAAAACAAACAGTACCAGAATTACCCATTCTACATACTTAAACATTGCTTGTGATATAAATAGGACCTGTTATAGAGATAATTATGTATCCCCAAGACTTCCCCTTCTATGGAACAGGCTCCCCATCCTTGTGAAGCAGAGTTCCTCCCTAATCCAAATTAAGTGCAACTTGGACAATTGGATGGGGAACCAGAAATTAATCCCTGGTTTGGCACCTATGTCTCTAGTGCAAACAGATAACCTGTAAATGGTTCATCTCCCAGGCCCATGCTTACATATATCAAGAGTATCAGAACTTGTCAGAGATTTGGGATGCATGTCTAGGCTTAAAAAGGCCCTTGTGGTCGTTAGCCTAGTAAACACCTATGATCCTATGAACCTATGAACCTTCCTCCTTTTCAAGAGATTTCTCTTTGTCCTGCAAACCAAACTTCCCTGTTTCTTCCATTCCTTAAGAAATTTTATTGCTGGGGGTCACAGAGCCAGTGCCTCCACAGCAGATTAAAAGGAATTTATTCAATAATCTTTGTGATGCCAAAGAAAAAAGGAATTTGGAGATCAGTCCTGGACCTCTGTTTTATAAACTTCTGTGGCAAAGTCCCAAAGTTCAAGATGCTATCCCTTGAATTTCTGTTATCCCTCATACCTCATCTCAGTTTTTGGTAATGTTAGACCTAAAATATGCTTAGCGTCATATATCCATTTGCAAAATTTCAGATGTTTTGAATATTTTCCACATCTAGCATATTTTTTCAGTTCTCCGTTTTACCCTTTGGTCTCTCTACTGCACCAAGGTTATTTGACTGGCTCCAATAATTTCTCACTGCAGACTGTAAGAGATTCACATATTTCCATATTTGGATGATTGTCCTATATTTGTAGACTCTTTTTCTAAATGTCAAAATTCTCTGACATGGGTCAAGGGACTCCTTCTCATTCTAGATTTTGAGTTGAACTTATAGAAATTTCTCATTCCCTCTCACAGGATTGCTCTCCTGTGATGTCTTTTAGATACACACCTGGGAAGGGAGTTGCTTTCTTAGGAAAAGTAGAACTTTACAAAGAACAGTTTCTGACCTTTTCATCCAGTCCCTAACATTAGGCAGGCAGTATCTCAGTATTCTGGGTTTCACAGCCTCAATGATTATTTTAATTGTCTTGGTCAGACATCACATGAGGAGACCTGAGTGGAACTTCGGGTCAGTCTGGTCCCACCATCAACACCATCTCTCTTTTAAGATTCCAGTGATGGGATATGTAAGAAGAGAGTTACTTTGACAAATAAATCTGTTATCTCTCAACCCAGATCTCCCTTTCTCAATTCCTCCTCCTACTCCTACTCAGTCTCTCTCAACAGATACCTCAGACTTTGTTTGGGGAGCTGTATCCAAGTAGGATAAAGTTTAGGGTCTGTGAGACAATCACAACAGACAAAAATATATACATTTCAAGTAGATGATGACTAATAAATGCTTTAGAAGATGTAAATCATCTTTGATCTCCAGGAACTTTGCAAGTAATCACAGAAAACATCACAGTGATGTGGTACATAAACACACCAACTTCTCGTGATAGCCTAGGACGTAGCAAAACTCATTTTGACCATCCTACATTCTGTCAGAGCAAAATAGTACTGCAGACAAGCTGAGTAGAATCAAGATGGACCCCATGAATAAAAAATGCACTCAGGGCTCTTCCAGAAATTAGTCCAACTCTGGTAATGCTTCCAATAGGTCTGTTTGCCTACAATTAAAACACAGATAAGGTAAGTCTTTTCCAGGAATCCTTGCAACCAGGCCGGGAAGACATATGCTTGCTCATTCCCACGGACAGGAAAGTTCCTGCGTGATTTTCCACTCTTTCCACTGATATCCAGGGTTCTTCTAAAGATATAGAAGAAATCCCTAAAGATAATTGTGGTGACTTCCTTTTGGCCAAGGCAACAGTGATTCGCCTGTCTCTAGAACATGGCCAAGGACAATTTCCACAGGTGCCTGTACAGGGTGGACCTACTCATGCAAAACGGAAATTGTTTGATACACTCCAACCTCAAAATTATTCAGCTGTCTCTTTGTTTGATAGAGTTTTAAGGGTCTATATTTACCAGATCGAAACTTTAGTTAGTTGAATAACTAAAGATTGATCTGGTAATATTGAAATCCAAAAATAGCGAATGGACGATTTAACGCAGGGAAAGAATTCCCTTGGCCACATAAAAAAAAAAACAACTTTTAAGCCCAAATCAAGTGGGAGGCTGTGCCCCCACACCCCCCAACTAAATATACCAACTCTGAGAGCACTCTACATTGGAGGAAATGGCATAATCTGTATAACGGCCAAGGAAATTCTTTCCCTTGCTTTAAATTGGCCGTTCATGGTTTTTGTATTTCGATATTACAAGATCTATCTTTAGTTATTCGACTAACTAAACTTTTGATCTGGTAATATAGGCCCAGTTTTAAGCCCTTTTGGGCATCATTTTTGAGGGAATGCAACAGGTATTAAGGGAGGCTAAGAAAACTACTAGTAAAAAATCATATATGAGTAAGTGGTAAAGATTTTCAAGCTGTTGCCATACTAAGAACCATGATCCTTTTATGACTCTGATGATTCTGGTACTATTTATTTATTTATTTATTTTATTTAACATTTGTTGACCGGGAATGTCCGACTAGGTTCCACAGAGCCTGTTTTCAGCGGAGGCCCGGGGAGAAATGCTCCAGATGCATGTCTTTGGAATGTGGGAGGAAACTGGAGTACCCGGAGGAAACCCACGTGAACACAGGGAGAACATGCAAACTCCTAGAATATTTTTTTCTATATATATATTTATATACTAGAATATTTTTTTAAGCTATTATCCTCTGCCCTTTCCTACTCTATTAAAATTTATCTTTTGTCCATCTCTGTTTGTCTGCCCTTAGATTACCCCCTTTCTGTTCTGACTTTAGTCAAACTATTTTTGGAAGAGGTCTGGAATCTTTGTCCACCAGGAAAAGAGGTGGCTGTTCCTTGGGATCTTAACTTTGTGCTTGAGAAACTGACACTTACATTTTAAACTGTTAATCAGGCTGATTTGAAGTTATTAACTTTGAAAACAGTTACTCATTGCTCTGACTTCTGCAAGAACTGTGTTCAACTTTCAAGCTCTTGCAGTGAGTTAACCCTATTTTGTTTTCTACAAAGATAAAGTATCTTTGAGAACAAATCGTTCATTTATACCTAAAGCAGTTTCAGAGTTTAACTTCAGTCAAGCAATTATTTTCACTGTATTCCTTGCAGTATCTAAAAACAAGAGAGAAAGATTTTTGGAATATTCGGATGTCAGCAGGCAAGTCAAATACTACGTGGACAAAAGACAATCCTTCAGGAAAGGTGATCAGCTGTTTTTTTTTCCTATGAAGGTAAGAAAAAGGTACAAACCATGACAAAGCAGACTGTTTCAAAATAATTGTCTTTCTGTTATTCTCACCATAACAAGTCACTTCCAGGCAGGGTCAGGGCCCATCCTATTGGGGCTCTGACGTCTTCTTTATTTTCTTGTAAACAGGTAGATTTTAGAAGTATCCTAGACACAGAAACTTTGCCTCTTTACAGACTTTTACAGGACACTACAAATGGGATTCCTTTTACAGGTGTAGAACAGGTTTTCTTAGAATTATTCTCCAGGGGCTTCTGGATTCTCAGTATAGTTGGTGGCTTTGCAGTTGCCCGTCCCAAGGACACCCCTCCCAATCTGGTGTATACTCTACTTAATACAGAGAGAACATTTGAGAAAGCTAACCCACTTAGGTTCTTAACCTCTGCTCCTCCTTCCTCTCTCCTTGCACTTTACTTAAAAAAAAAAAAAAAAAAAAAAATTGCACTTTATTTTGCTTTTGCCTCTTTTTAAAATACTCAGTTGTATTTATTCTGCTGCATTTATTACTGTTTGGTAGAAGCCTGATTAAATTGTAACTGTTATTCTAAGCCTTTCGGTTTAAGCACTTGGGCTTCAGACCATCTGTTTTACAATAGGAAGGTTTGTGGTCTGCACTGTTGTGGCAGGACAGGTAGCTTACATCCTTCTAAATTGGGAATTGCTGATTGAAGGTTCAGTGTCTGTTATTCTAAAAGTGTATTAGTTCTGGTTTAAGCACTTGGGCTTCTGGCCAGTTATTTTACATTAAGAAGGTTTGTGGTCTGCACTCTTGTGGGAGGTGAGTTTAGATTCTGACCTTCTGAGCTGCAAATTTCTGGTTAAGTGATTATTGCGCCTGCTTATTTGAACTATTTCTTTCTGAAATTGGTGTGCCTTGTTTGCTGTAGCATAGACTAGATTCAGGCATGCTGAATCTAGCTTTGTTTGTATAACTTGAGCACTAATCCAGGCCATCTTTTTTGGAGAAGGTTCCCCTGCACCCTAGTGGCAGGAGTGTGCAGTTAGAACATGTCTGATTGAAGACTGCTGGACCAGGGCTCAGTTTTGAACTTTTTTACTGGTTAATTGTGTAATTTGTTTAAATCAGCTTGCTCGTTTTCTATTGTTATATAAAAAATGCACTTTATTCATCTGCTTTTACTGTATTTGTGTTTCTTCCTACTTTACTGCATTTATTCTGCTGCATTTATTACTGCTTGTTAGTAGCCTGATTAAATTGCAACTGTTATTCTAAGCCTTTCGGTTTAAGCACTTGGGCTTCAGACCAGTTGTTTTACATTAGGAAGGTTTGTGGTCTGCACTGTTGTGGCAGGACAGGTAGCTTACATCCTTCTAAATTGGGAACTGCTGATTGAAGGTTCAGAGTCTGTTATTCTAAAAGTGCACTAGTTATGGGTTAGCCACTTGGGCTTCTGGCCATTTATTTTACATTAAGAAGTTTTGTGGTCTGCACTCTTGTAGGAGGAGAGGTTAGATTATGGCCTTCTGAGCTGCAAATTTCTGGTTAAAGGATTATTGTGCCTGCTTATTTGAACTATTTCTTTCTGAAATTGGTGCACCTTGTTTGCTGTAGCATAGCCTAGATTCAGGCATGCTGAATCTAGCTTTGTTTGTATAACTTGAGCACTAATCCAGGCCATCTTTTTTGGAGAAGGTTCCCCTGCACCCTAGTGGCAGGAGTGTGCAGTTAGAACATGTCTGATTGAAGACTGCTGGACCAGGGCTCAGTTTTGAACTTTTTTACTGGTTAATTGTGTAATTTGTTTAAATCAGCTTGCTTGTTTTCTATTGTTATATAAAAAATGCACTTTATTCATCTGCTTTTACTGTATTTGTGTTTCTTCCTACTTTACTGCATTTATTCTGCTGCATTTATTAATGCTTGTTAGTAGCCTGATTAAATTGCAACTGTTATTCTAAGCCTTTCGGTTTAAGCACTTGGGCTTCAGACCAGTTGCTTTACATTAGGAAGGTTTGTGGTCTGCACTGTTGTGGCAGGACAGGTAGCTTACATCCTTCTAAATTGGGAACTGCTGATTGAGGGTTCAGAGTCTGTTATTCTAAAAGTGCATTAGTTATGGTTTAACCACTTGGGCTTCTGGCCAGTTATTTTACATTAAGAAGTTTTGTGGTCTGCACTCTTGTAGGAGGAGAGGTTAGATTATGGCCTTCCGAGCTGCAAATTTCTGGTTAAAGGATTATTGTGCCTGCTTATTTGAACTATTTCTTTCTGAAATTGGTGCACCTTGTTTGCTGTAGCATAGACTAGATTCAGGCATGCTGAATCTAGCTTTGTTTGTATAACTTGAACACTAATCCAGGCCATCTTTTTTGGAGAAGGTTCCCCTGCACCCTAGTGGCAGGAGTGTGCAGTTAGAACATGTCTGATTGAAGACTGCTGGACCAGGGCTCAGTTTTGAACTTTTTTTCTGGTTAATTGGGTAATTTGTTTAAACCAGTTTATTCGTTTTCTATTGTTATATAAAAAATGCACTTTATTCATCTGCTTTTACTGTATTTGTGTTTCTTTCTACTTTACTGCATTTATTCTGCTGCATTTATTACTGCTTATTAGTAGCCTGATTAAATTGTAGCTGTTATTCTAAGCCTTTCTGTTTAAGAACTTGGGCTTCAGACCAGTTGTTTTACATTAGGAAGGTTTGTGGTCTGCACTGTTGTGGCAGGACAGGTAGCTTACATCCTTCTAAATTGGGAATTGTTGATTGAAGGTTCAGTGTCTGTTATTCTAAAAGTGTATTAGTTCTGGTTTAAGCACTTGGGCTTCTGGCCAGTTATTTTACATTAAGAAGGTGTGGTATGCACTCTTGTGGGAGGTGAGGGTAGATTCTGCCCTTCTGAGTTGGGAGTTTCTGGTTAAAGGCTTATTGTGCCTGCTTATTTGAACTGTTTCTTTCTAAAATTGGTACACTTAGTTTGCTGTAGCATAGACTAAATTCAGACCTGCTGAATCTAGCTTTGTTTGTATAACTTGAGCAATAATCCAGACCATCTTTTTTTTGGAAAAGGTTCCCCTGCACCTTAGTAGCAGGAGTGTGCAGTTAGAACTTGTCTGATCATAGCCTGCTGGAATGGGGTTCAGTTTTTAGCTTTTTATTGGTTAACTTGTTTAAATCAGTTTGCTCATTTGCTACTGTTATATTAAAAAAAAATACACTTTATGCATCGCTGCTTAGCTAGGGTTAAACTATTCCTGGCACCATAAAGTCTGCTCTTCAAATTTTCCCTTAGAACTAGCCATTTTTTTAGTTTTAGCACTCAAATCTGTTTCTTTGAGCTCAGCACTTGTTCAGAACTCATTGTAAGCACTAAATAAGCTATAAATTACTACAGCACACAACTTTCCTCACTTGTCTAGAGGAAAACAGTTTTTAGTAATTAATAAACAAGCACCTATCCAGGCATGTCTAAGGGTCAGCTCCTGGTGTTTTCTCCTGTCTACCTGATGAATCTGGGTATCTTGGGGCAATGCAGCAATTGTCTCATGTACACAGAAAACCCTGTCCTCCTACCACCCAACACTACAACCTGTGAGAGATGCACTTATATAGCCAAACTGGAAGCAAATGGACTAGACGGTCAAGAGGAGAAGGTAAACACTTGCACCACACCACACTCATCACATAGTCCCTCAAAACCTACACCACCAAAACACACACATAGTAAAACAAACACACACCTACATTCGCAGAGGCTCTCAATAAAAATCTGCTCAAGCAACAGAGAACTCCAAAGCAGAAACACATGCAACCTCCACCCCCCCAACACGACCCAAATGACACATAGCCTACAAACTCAGTGTGCCACTCAACCACAGCCCATAATGCATAAAATCGTACCCAACACTCTAGTCATAGGTGACTCTATAGTCAGGCACACTGATGTTCCACTCACCAGACTAAACAAGGAGAAAGTTACTGTCAGCTGTCTGTCAGGTGCCAGGATCCACCCCATAATGCACACTCAGGTCACTCCACAACAAGTACAAATATGACTCTGTCATTGTCCATGTTGGTGTGAATGACCTGAGAAATACCTCCCTAGACTACATGAAAAGAGACATGGAGGAGCTCTCCAATCTTGTAGCCCAAGCAGGTATGATCCTAGCCCTGAGTAGCATCCTGCCATCACCCAGAATGATATCACAGTACTAGGACAAAATGATTGACTTCAACAATTGGCTAAGCTTCTGATGTCATTCTAAGGGGATCCAGTATCTGTCTGCCTGGGATGACATGATTGACAGATGATGCTTTGCCAGAGATGGCTTGCACCTGTCGCCCTTGGGATTCTGGATACTGGCTAAGGCTCTTACCACCCCTATAGTGCCTCTTTTAGGCAAGGTTCAAATGACAAATTCACCACCGTAACAGGTACAAGCAAGCAAAATCTGAGGGTAATGCTACTCAATGCTAGAAGTCTAAACCTCAAAATGCATTCACTCGAGGCACTCCTTAAAATGGAGAACATCAACATCTGTGCAGTGACAGAGACCTGGTTCAATGCTCCAGAGATCACCCCTGCATTACCAGGCTATAATTCATACCACACCTTTCGACCACCTAACCTGGACCGAAACACTAAATGTGGAGGCGTGTCCTTATTCATTAAGGATATTCACACCTCCGGGCTAGTTGCTCAGCATAATGCATCCAAGATTATCCAAGTGCAACTAACTCTGGGCAAGACTGCAATCCAAATTGTAACTTGCTACAGATCCCCCAACATGCCCCAGGATTCCCACTCGTCATTTTTTGATACACTGGAAAATGTTAGGGTGCAACCCAACACCCTAATAATGGTCGATTTCAACTACCCCACCATTAACTGGGAAAACTACTCATGTAGCATCTCTTTTGCTCAACGTTTTCTGGAATTCATAAATTCCAATGCCTTGGATCAACTTATCTACACCACCACTAGGGGCAGCAATATCCTAGACCTGGTCATTACCAACATGGGTGACTGGTGTTCCACACCAGAGGTCAATTCGTCATTGCTCAGATCCGACCATAAGCTAATCAGCCTGGACATCCACATCCTGCCCGCACCCCCCATTAGGGAAACCACCATAAAAAAATTTCTCCAAAGCCAACTTCACACTTCTTAAGACAGAAATGGCAAACTTCACAATACCCATGCAGACGGACAATAGAGATACGACTGCTGAATCCTACACAAATGCACTTTATAACCACTTACATGAGTGCATGGATCGTACTATCCCTAACAGAAGGAAGATGTTATCCTCCAAAAAAATGGAAGCCAATATGGTGGTCCCCTGCCATAAAAAACTCTACAACAGAAGAAAGAAACTGTTGCAAAAAAGAGTAAAATCCCATGACTTGAAGAACTCCCTGGTCAGCCTGAGTAAGAAGCTGAAATCCCTTATAAAATCCTCCAAAGCTAGTCATGAAAACAAAATTGCCACTGATTGTAAAGACAACCACAAAGCATTCTATAGCCATGCCAAGAATCTCATGGCAACACTCAGATCTGCTCTGAGTTGCAGCACAATGGCACTAAATATACAGAACCAACTGATATTGCCAACATCCTGGCAGATAGGTTCAGTGCTAACTTTACACCCCCTCACCCCCTAAAGGGCCCATCTCTATAACAGAAGAATGCAAAGTTCCTGTAATCATGGCTGCACAGGTAAAATCCACACTTTCCAAAGCCAAGAACACAGCATCCATGGGACCTGACAACATCCCAGGCTGCGTCCTACATGAACTACAGAATGAACTGGCACCACATATAAGCACCATGTTCAGTCATAGCCTGACCTCAGGCTATGTACCCACTGAATGGCAGACAGCAACGGTTATCCCACTCCACAAAGAGGGAGCCACCATGGACCCTGGGAACTACCGCCTCATTAGCCTAACGAGCCTGGTCTGCATGGCCATGGAATGTATCATCATGGAACTTATAAACAAAGACATTGGTAATCTCCAAACTCTAGAACCCACCCAGTTTGGGTTTGTAAAAGGCAGAGCATGTCTCCTAAACCTGATTTACTTATTTGAAGCAGTCACCAAAGCCGTAGACGAGGGTAAGGTGGTTCACACAGCCTATCTAGATCTCGCCAAGGTTTTAGACACCACCCCCCCCACTCTGGAATTATAGATAAACTCACTAAATGAGGTATAAATCCCTATGTCACATAATGGGTTGCCAACTGGCTCACTGACAAAACCCACAATGTGAAAGTAGCAGACTCAAAATCTGGCTTCAGGCCAGTGACAAGTGGAGTATAACAGGGTTCAGTCCTGGGTCCTCTCCTGTTTGGTATCTACTTTTCTGAAGTACAGGTTAACACAGAAGGTCTTTGGATAATGATGTTTGCAGATGACTGCAAACTAGGAGCCATAATTGAAACTCCTAATGATGTGGACATCCTACAAAAGGGCCTCACTGAGACAGATGCCTGGTGTCAAAGCCATGGCCTCAAGCTCAATGCCAAAAAGTGCATTGTCATCCCCTTTGGTAAAAACTCTGTGCCCATGAGCTACCACATAGGTTATAGTCTATTTAACACCGAAAGTGTGATAAGAGACCTTGAGAAACAGGTGGACATTAGTCTCTCCTTTGATAATCACATCGCCACAGTAGTCAGGAAATCCTTCTACGTGGCACACCTCATCACAAAAGGTTTCACATCCAGGAAAAAAGAGGTCATTGTTCCCCTCTACTCGTCACTCATTAGACCCATTAGACAGTACAACGCCCTTTTGGTATGTACCTCACAAGACATCTACAACAACTGGAAAGGCCGCAGAAATACCTCACAAAGAGGATTACTGGCCTCAAACAGATGCCCTACGTAAACCATCTAAAAAACCTCCAGCTTTACTCTGTCGCAAATCGCCTACTCAGAGACAATCTCTGCCTAACATACAAAGCTATGTCAAACCCAGAGCTGTTGGACATGCTCCACTTAAAGAAATTCCAATCCCTCCAAGCTACACGCTCTAGGGACCTATACCTTGTCACCACAATAAACAGAACATGCTGGAGGGAAAGATTCCTATCCCAGAGACTTCCCATACTCTGGAACAGACTACTTCTCTATATCAAACAAAGCTCCGCATTAGC